>NC_133122.1:33730282-34030282 GCF_033568475.1 Henckelia pumila
AGAAATGATATATTATACATGTAAGAATATACAAATAAATAGCACTAGTAGTTAAAAACTCGCGAGCCAGTTCACGAGCTTTTGGGACGAAAAACGATACTTACAAGGTCAACGGTCTCATTCTTGATCTCCTCAAGTGAAATATCCGAAGCCATGATTTTTCTTTTTTCTTCACTAGAAGAGGGAAAACAATCAAAGAAAATTAAAAAAAATGGATCAAGGAAGAAAGATTGAGAACTCAGAATCTCTCTCAATCTCCCTCCCTCTTACTCTCACTTTTTCTTCCACACACCTATCAACTTTCCCTAGGCCTCCATGCAACGAGTACACAATGTAGAAGGGGAAGCCTTGGCTATTTAGAGGCCTTTTTCCTCTTTATATTTAGCCAATTCTTGTGCCCTTTGAGCTCTCTAAAATTGTGGAGGATCACACATTTTCAACTTCTTGTTTCGGAAAATTTTTTTGAACCTTAAACTTTTGTGTAATATACCTAATTAAAGGCTTTTTGGGTTTTGGCCTTCAAATATGGAGAGCCATTGAACAATTAAAATACAATGCCAGAAAATATTGTAGAATTAATAGTTAAAATATCAAAACGGTGAAATTTCGGCTCTACGGCCAAGAATTGGTCTTACATACAATCACGTAAATAATAGTATGAAAATAATTTATAATGCTACGTAATATCATGGTTATATTTTAGATTAGAGTGTATACATGCACATATGATATATTTTATTATACAGTTGGGTACTGATATATGTGTAATATTTAATGGAATTATGGAACCAATAAATTTTTATGCTGATCTCAATTTGAAATGAAGATCTTGGAATAGATTTTGTTATACTTGTTTTAAAGGTCGTAAAAAAATAGAAAATATGTATTCATAATATAACATAGATGATGAAGAATGTTTAATTTAGAGCAAATACGTCTATACATACACAGATAACATAATGAATTATGACTCTAATCATTTGTAAAATTTGAATTGTCAATGGGATAAATATGTGTAATCATTTAAGGGCAACTTGGAAATAGGTACTCAAGCCAAACAAAAGTTTGAGTTTAGTACATAAAGTTGCATTTTCCAAAAATGCTTTTGTCTTATCTTGAATTCGAAATTATCAAGTGTAGAGTCGGATTCGGAATCTGATTCATTTAATTCATCAAGATAATAAATATTTTCATCATCTGATTAAAATTCAACTGTTTCTACTGGATAAAATCCAATAGTGTATATTTCTTCTAATAGTTTAACTTTGTTTTTTTTTTTTTTCATTTCGTTTTGGACATTCATTTGCATAATGACCTTCTTCATTGCACAACCAACATGTGCAGTTCTTTCATTTACCTTTTGGGCAAGGTGATTTTTTATTATCAAACTTTTTATAAAATTTTCTTTTATAAGGTTTTCTGAAGAAATTCCTTCTAAACTTCTTTTTCTTATAGGGAATAAATTTCCTGTTAAAAGATTTATAAGGTTTATTAAATTTATTTTGTTTCTGTCGTTTTAAATATTTGTGTGACACGTTTGTTTTACAACCGTATTCTTTTAATGTGAATTCCATTTTGTCACAACAAAGTTTATTGTTTTGTTTGTAAGATTTGAATATTCTTTTATTTAATGTTACTTCATGACATTTCTTTGTTATAACGTCTTTAATAAATTTAATAGCTCCTCCTAGTGTTTTAGCATAAGCGCTAGTTAAGAATTCATCTTTACTATTTATTGGTATATTAGGTATTTTATTAAAAATACTTAATTTATAATGTTTTTTTTATCAGCATCTATTAACTAATAATAGTTTGTTTCATAATCACACATAAATTCTTCTAGATAACATAAATTACATAATTTTATATTATCTAGAATAAAGATTGCTCTATTTTGTTCTATATTTTTGGCTACTAAATTAGCGTCATTATTAGAAACTCCTAAAAATTCTTGGTACAAGGCATTAACAAATAGTTCGAAATATCGATGTCATGTCATTCCTTGTGGTAGATTAGTAATTACTAGGTTTTCAGCCCAAGTTCTTACTGCTCCTACCGATGTCATTTTTATCATCCCATGAGTTAAGACTTGAATATTCTCACTTTTATCTAATAATTATGTTAATTGAATTTGTACTGATAGTTCATTTGCCCAATGATCTATCTTTGATTTTCTTTCTTTGGCTGTTGAACAACCTAAATCTAAGATATTCTGTTTCACAAACCCTGATGTTTTTGATTCTCTAAGAATATCTCTAACATCTTTATAAGATCCAGAGTATTGGTCTCTGTTATATTTAAATTCTTCATCATCTCTTCCACCACTACCTTCTACATTCGTTCGTAGATTTAATCGTGGTCTAGAATCATCTTCAGATTCTGATTTTGAAATATCCATATCTCTGTATTGTTCTGATTCCTGATGTGAATGATATAATTCTTCTGTATTTACTCTTATTTGTTCAAAATCAGATTGGTCTGTTTCACTAAACATCTCCATACTTATGTTTGCCATAACTAAGGGGATTTCTATACCATGATTTAATTTTGAATGGTGGTTCTTCTTCCATTTTCCTTTTTCCTTTATCTATTGGAAGAACTTCTTTAAGATAGTTTAATATTTCATTACTATGTCTTTCTTGTTCAATTATTAATTTAGTCGTTGCTAAATCAATATATTCTTTGAAATTTTTTTCTAATTCTTGTATTGATAGATTGATCTTATTAATATTATTTTCTAAATCTCCTAGATTTTTTTTCTAATTTTATTAAGGACGTCATTGCGATGAGGTTGACTCATTAACAATAGCTTGTTTAATTTTAAAAATATTTTGATTCATGGTTCCAATCTTTTCAAGAATATCTTCATCATTTCTAGCAAATGATAATGATCTTCTTGGTACAGACTGTTTTGTGATTTGGAGGTCATCTGAACTCCATCTTTTATATGGATTTATTTCTTCAATAAATGCTTTTCGATGGTGTTCAATTCTTGTAATATTTTCAAACATTCTTTCAACAGAAATAGTTGGTTTTGTTGAAATTATTCATCTTTGAGAATTATTACTTATTGCTAAACCGACAACATAGTTTATATTGATCGGATGGTTTCCTGTTAACATAAAATTATTTCTATAAAAGTAATAATCTAATGTTAAAACGTCATTTATGTTTTTATCAAAAAAAGATATATTGTATTGTGGATAAATACAAAATTTCATCTTTTTGTAACATAAGTTTCCTTCAATTTTTTCAAGGATAGAATCCTCAAAATTACGTATCCTTTTGTCACGAACTGTGTGACGCCCGGGGCTGAGGAGACGGGGAGTGATCCCCGGTGCCAAGAGGTTGCACGGACAATAAGCGGCTCCTGAAAGGCTTCTAGGAGGAGGGAGACATGAATGAACCGATTCTGCCGGAATGAGAGGGATTCTGAGACTGTGTATGTATGGGACTGCATAGTTGAGGAGAGCTTAAAAGATTTCATATGTGCTACTCATATCAAGAAGGTGCATTTTTTTTTCGGAAGCTCATCACATAAGAACTCCAAAGTTAAGCGTGCTTGACTTGGAAAAATTATAGGATGGGTGACCCCCTGGGAAGTTTATAGGATGGGTGACCCCCTGGGAAGTTTCTCAGGGTGCGTGTGAGTGAGGACAAAAGCACGCTAAAAAGACCCGTCTTGATATAGTGGGTCGATACAAATGGTATCAAAGCCGACCTCTCTTAGTACGATATGGTTCGGGGATGAACCAAGCGGAAGCTGGTGGGCATGTGACGCCCGGGGCTGAGGAAGCGGGGAGTGATCGCCGGTGCCAAGAGGTTGCACGGACAATGAGCGGCTCCTGAAAGGCTTCTAGGCGGAGGGAGACATGAATGAACAGATTCTGTCGGAATGAGAGGGATTCTGAGACTGTGTAGGTATGGAACTGCATAGTTGAGGAGAGCTTAAAAGATTTCATATTTGCTACTCATATCAAGAAGGTGCATCTTTTTTTCGGAAGCTCATCACATAAGAACTCCAAAGTTAAGCGTGCTTGACTTGGGGAAATTATAGGATGGGTGATCTCCTGGGAAGTTTCTCAGGGTGCGTGTGAGTGAGGACAAAAGCACGCTGAAAAGACCCGTTTTGATACAGTGGGTCGTTACAAATGAATTGTAACGCCCGAAAATTCGTCACGTAAATCCGCATGCATAACTAGGAGATTTAATAATTTTAAAATAATGTGAAAATATGTTGAATTGTTTTTATGAGTTAGTATGTGAATTATGTGATTTATTTGCATGCTTTAAATATTGTTTCGGCATTTAAATTTATATGATATGATCTATGAATTTATTTGAGAAAAATTATTTTATGATCGCGTAGGCTGGACAGTGGACGGACGAGATGTTGTTTTCATCCAAAATATTTTATGAGATTTTTAGTAGCCTTAAAATACTATTTTAAGGTATTATTTCAAGAAAATTATAGTGTTTATATATATATATATATATTTATAGGTCCGTTTTTACCCAAGATAAGTCATTTTAATGACTTTTATTAAGCTTTAAAAATCCCATTAATTATAATTTCGGGATTTAAGGTTAAATATCAAATTTATATTGTATTTAAGAGTTTTAAAATTCTATATGTTTAGAGTATATATTTATCTTAATTATCTATTTATTTATTAAACCCAGATTATCTTTTTTAAAAAAAAAGATTTACCCTATCTCACGCTTAAACTCTCTAAGCCGCCTCCCTCATCCTTCTTCCCCATCTCTCATGTTCTATGTCAGAGAACACAACACACGATTTTTCTTGAGGTTTTTCGGCAAGGAATTTTCAAGCCGTTCGTCCCGGCGAGCCCGATACGCGTCAATTTCTTCGTTTTGTCCAAATCTTCAACAAGGCACGCTTCGAATCCATTCTTGGCCACCGTTTAAATCATATACACTGTTTTAAGCATGAGTGATCTGTTAATGTATGTGTTATTCACATTTGAATCATATTTTTTCATAGTCATGCATGATTCACGTTTTTGAGTGAGATGACACAATTTTTGACTTGATTTTCTTGCATGGTTGTTCGAGACTGCTACCTACTGGTTTGGAGTCCTATCTAGAGTCCTTAGGGTTGGTTTGGTGTGGGGTTTCGACCTTGTAGAGGCCTGGAACCATGGCTGGGCGTGGCTCCTCGGATGTGCAGGCCACGCAGCAGCAGGTTGGGAGAACTTGGAATCGGGTTCTACATGTTGGTCCTTGATCGGACCAGGGATGGACCGAGGGCTAAGGGTTCGAGTTAGGGTCCTTAGGGGATGGTCTAGAGGGTGGATCGGTCTTGGAGAAGGCAGGAGAAGGGGCTGGGCGTGAGTCAAGCAGCATATGGTTAAGGGTTGATAGTATAGCAAATCGCGGCGGTTTCGGGATTCCCGAATAGTGTGTCGCTAGGGCGGTGTAGGGATCGGTTCAAGGCGAGACTTGATTCGTTGGAACCGCCCAGACGTGGGCTACGTCTGGGCGGTGGAGTTCCGGCCATTCGGCTGCCGGAGCTGGCTGACAGCAGGCCATAAAGCCTGCTGCTACATGGCTAAGAAATCATGATAAGTTAGTTTATGAGATTTATTAAATATGATGATACATGTTTAGCATTATGATAAATCAGTATAATTATTTTATTTCATGTTTATATGTATATAATTTTAAGATTATGCACGTATATTTATATTCACGTATTTTATATGATGTGTGCTTGTGTGTGGTTTCATTTTGTTATATAAGGATAGAACGTGCTGAGCCTCTAGGCTCACTAGATTTAAATGGTACAGGTGAGCGGAATGTTAATGAAGTTAATGTGTTCCCGACTGGCGGCGAGGGCGTATGAGTATCCAGGCGGCTAGAACCCGTGACCATAGCTCTATCACGATATTTATGTTGAGATATAAAATATGTATTTCCGCACATGTTTTATTATTTTGGATTGTTAGTATATGCATGGATTTTAGATTTAAGTATTTATTTTCTAAGTTTCCATGGATTTTTGTGAAAGAGATATTATTTAGGAATTTTATTATGAAAATTTTTATAAATGATTATTTAGTAATTAATGTTAGGTATTTAGTTGCATGCTTGTACTTTTATTATTATTTATGTTTATCGTGTAGATGCATATTAAATTAAGAAAAGTTATTTTTAAGTATGATGTATATATATATATATATATATATATATGTATTGCATATATATTTTTATATTCATTATTTTATAATTAGAGATAGAGATAAAAAAAAAAAATCAGTAATACTTTTAGGATGTTTCAAACTGTGATTTCAATTGGTGTATCTAATCCTTCTCGGTAGTGAGCTGATACTATTATTTCAATTCCTCCGATATGAACATATTTTAGTTCAGATCGTTCTTTTTCACTAAATTTTGTCATGATGGTATCAATATCTTGAGTTGTTAATAAATTCAGAGTATTGGACCTTAATTCGTTGTTTATTTTACAAGATCGTTATTTTGTACGAATCGAATAATAAATTAAATTTTTCCTAGGATTAATAAAATTTGAAATCTTACTTAATATTCCCGGTTGATCTATTAGATTAGTTTTTGAACTAGAAAATCATGTTTTCTGTATTTCAGCAAACTTACTTTGATTAAATATAATATTCAAATTATACTCTTGGTTTTCTTCAGATTCATCAATCTGGCTGTTTTGATTTGGAATTGTTACTTCTGTCATTTTAACAGATGATAGAACTTCTTAATTTTCTTAAAGCTATTAGAAGTCTTTTTGTTGAATCTATTTGTTCTAATAGATTCTGAAAATCTTCGAAATTATCAATTGAAGATTGACAATTCTTGAAATATTTCAAATTGTTTTCACAATTTTCTATATCAAAATTTATATTTTGAGAATATAAATTAAAGATATTTGCTTTTGTATTTTCATATATTTTCCATTTATTAAAAATTGTTACTTTTATTATTTTATTTTTGTTGATCGGATTTCGATAACAAAGTTTATTCTTATTCATAACAGATTGTTATGTTTTCAATTTCTTCATTTTCAGAAATTTGTATTATCATTTTCCTGGTGCTTGAAAAATATTTCTTTTTATGATTTTTGAAATATAAGATTTGTAGATCTTTTATTCTATTCCAATATTCATTTATTTGGCGTGAATCTTTTAATAAGATTATTTTATCAAATAAATTTTTAATCTCAATATCTAAAGTTAATCTAGGCATTAATAATCTATTTTAACCGCTCTGATACCAGGTTGCGGAATTCTTATGAATTTCTCATACATGTTTTACAGATCTGATTCATTTATAACAGATAAATGATTTCAGATTAATTTGGTTCCATTCATAGGTTATTATTACAAATTTTAGTTGATAAATTGATTCGAATATGATTAAATCAGAAGTATTTAAACGATATTCATGAAATGTATCATATTCATGATCATCTTCTATTTCAAACCAGTTTTTTATTATTAATCTTCCATTTCTTATAAAGGATGATGACATGATTAATATATTTTGACTATTTCTTTAAATTAAGGGCTGCAGGAGATTTGGGAAGGTTACCTTGATTGAATGAGTCTTGGTTTTGAGCAGAGGTCAAATTCTTGCTTTCCCTTAACGATCACTTGATCAACTGATACTTGCTCTATAGATTTCCAGGTTTACTCTAACCATGAATTTTCAATGGTTGGCTTCCAACCTTATCCTCCTTACGCCCTGCTTGTTTAGTTATTAGTCATAAGGCTTAATTTTGTTTCTGATTTTATGTTTCTTAGTTTCTGATAGTTTTCATACGTCTTGTATGAACCAGATTGTAAGAAACTTAAGAAGAGAGAGATACTCAAACTTCACTTCTTCATTTACAACATAAACGTCTCCTTTTATAGGCGTGGAGAAACGCATACAAACTTTTAAAATAAAGGAAGAGGGGGACCACCCGACACTACATAATGGAAAACAGCTCATTTTACATCTGAGTGGACACATGTGGTGTGGTCCACGATTTCTTTTGTTTTTACATTGTGTCACTATCTGAATCACTGGCACATTCAGACCATTTCTTTATTGGTTTGTCCTCTTTGACAACTGCTTCTTCTGTCTGAATTGGTTGGCAATGTCCACATTTGTGAGTAGAAATTATTGTTCTTAGTCTTTGACATAACATTTGTTGATGTGACACCCGGAGCCAAAAAGTCCTAGGGCGGTACATGGTCCGCAATATGGGTGGTTAATACCTGAAAGATGGAAACCCCACCAAAGAATGGGCGACGGGTGACATGAATGAACTGATCCCACACCGGAATGAGAGGTACAAAAGATTTGATATGTACAACTCATATCAAGAAGGTGCATCTTCTTTTCGGAAGCTCATCACATAAGAACTCCAAAGTTAAGCGTGCTTGACTTGGGGCAATTATAGGATGGGTGACCCCCTGGAAAGTTTCTCAGGGTGCGTGTGAGTGAGGACATAAGCATGCTGAAAAGACTCGTCTTGATACAGTGGGTCGTTACAAATGGTATCAAAGTCTGGCCTCTCCCAGTACGGTGTGGTTCGGGGACGAACCAAGCGGAAGCTGGTGGGCATGTGACACCCGGAGCCAAAAAGTCCTAGGGCGGTACATGGTCCGCAATATGGGTGGTTAATACCTAAAAGATGGAAACCCCACCAAAGAATGGGCGACGGGTGACATGAATGAACTGATCCCACACCGGAATGAGAGGTACAAAAGATTTGATATGTACAACTCATATCAAGAAGGTGCATCTTCTTTTCGGAAGCTCATCACATAAGAACTCCAAAGTTAAGCGTGCTTGACTTGGGGCAATTATAGGATGGGTGACCCCCTGGAAAGTTTCTCAGGGTGCGTGTGAGTGAGGACATAAGCATGCTGAAAAGACTCGTCTTGATACAGTGGGTCGTTACAGTTGAGTTTCTCTGGTCATGTCAACTCTTGCTTCGTAGATCGGAGCTTCGAATTGAGCTAACAGGGCTTGATCTTTCTTTTGAATTGTCTCCTTGTATCCAGTGGTTAATAAAATTTTACTGGTTGCAAAATTTATTTTAACCTTTGAGTTTACATCAATCTTTCCCGTCTTTGAGATCATGTCAATCAATGTCTTTATTCTTATCTCAGGAAGTGTTGAGATATCCATTACTGGTTTCTTTTCATTTGATCCTTCGAATAAGAACTTGTCTTTTTGTTTTCGACATTGAATATATACCATTGGTTGATAGAATTTATTATTATCTCAATCTGGAAGGGTTGAGTGAATACTCAATGTTAATATTGTATCGTCCTTAAAGACTGCTTTCTTGGATTGGATGATACTATTTCTTAATTGATATGGAAATAGTTCTATTTCTTGATTCTTGGGACTGACTTCCAATCCGCTTAATAATCCATTTGAAAAGAATCTTGAGACTTCATGCACTGGAGCACCTTGCAGTGTTCTTGCTCTTGATATGCTCTGTGTGTCACAAGTTTGTAGCCATAATCCTGCAGATGGTTTGGCCATTCTCAAATAGTTTAATGTTTCAAAGAATTCAGTCATGTATTTTTCTGAAAAATTTGTTTTTTCAAAAATTGGATTTTGTGGTCGTAAATTGACCATCTTTCTTTCTTTCTTTTCAAGAGCACTTTTAAACGTCCTTTCTTCTTTTTTATTTTTCTCGGTGCTTGCTGTGTCCACCGGTTCTTTTTTCTTTTCTTTTTCTTTGTCAGTGTTGGCTGTGACCACTGACTGTTTCTCATTTATCTCCATTATTTTGTCAAATGGAGATGTTAACTTGATTGGTGTGCTTGGTGAGGATGATGACGACGAGGTTGTCATATTTTCTTTTATCTTTTGAATTTTTTCATTTATATTTTTTTCCTTTGTTGAAGAATCTGAATTTCTTCTTCTATGTCAATCAATTGTTCTTCTAATTGATTTAATTGCTCCATCCTGCACAATAAAACATATATATAGATAAATGGTTAGAAATTTAACTTTTTATCGTGAGTAACTCGGATAGTTTTATTATGCGTATCATTGCATTTATAAATTCTTTTGCAAGAATTGAACCAATCTTCATAAATGAGATTGATTGTTTTACTCATAGAGTAATTAATGTTTCTGAATATAAATCTCATTTTCATCAATTTATATTCATCATGCTTTCTAAGGCATGTTCGGATGACTCGTAGTCATTTTTTGGATCACTTATGATCTCCTTTGTTATTCAATTACTACAGATAGTATAATTTGGATGAAGTTCTCTGGTAAATGCATCGGATAATGAATTATCCGTTCCTTTGACATGCTGGATCTCGAACTGATAATGGTTCAATTCCAATTGTCATCTAATTAATCTTGCTGCATTTCTCCCTGCATTTCTTGATATTTTTCTTGTCTTGAAATATGTTAAATCATATTATCTGTTCTTACTAGAAATGGTTTAGAGATAAGATAAATTTCATAAGTTCTAATTGTAAATATTAAAGCTAATAATTCTTTTTCATTCGAGTGATAATTTAGTTGTGCTCCTTGAAAAGTTTCTGATGTATAATTACATAATTCTTCATTATTTCCGGTAGCTGTTTTAGTAAGTTCTTCTAAATTTCTTTCTCTTGTATAGGCTTTTAAACATGCTCCCCAATATTCGTCTGATGCGTCTGTTTCAATTATTATTATATCTTTATTTGATGAAAAATATAATTCAGGAAGATTACTAATTATCTTATTTTTAATAATATCTATGTAACTAGTATCTTCTTTCGATCATTTCCATTTATAGTCTTGTTTAAGTTTTACTTGTAGAGGTTTTCTTATCTCTGCAAGTTTCTTAATATAATTTTCAGAATATGTTAATAATCCTAAAAATATTTTTAATTGATCTTTATCTTTGATTTCACTAGGAAAGTCATAAATTTTCTTGAGTATATGTTGTTATAAACAATGTTTTCCGTTTTTTATTTGTAATCCTAGATAAGTTATTTTTGTTTTAAACAATTGTGCTTTCTTTTCAAAAATTATAATTCCATCTTTATGACAAATATTTAGTACTGTCATGAGGTCTTTATAATGTTGATCTAATGTTTTTGAATAAATTAATATGTCATCTATGTAAACATAACAAAAATCTACATAAGGTTTAAAAGATTCATTTATGTATCTTTGAAAAATACATGGAGCTTGTTTAAGTCCGAAAGGTAATACAGTCCATTGATATTGAAACGACTCAGACTCAACTTTTAAATTAATTAAGCTGAATAAAAATACGGATTTTCAAAAGTTTTATAAAAATTTCGGCATGACCTCTCTGTTTATATTACAACCAACATACAACAATCAAAATAAAATAAAAGAAATAGACGACTGACGACACAAAAACTAGACCGAGACAAGAACGAGGCCCAAGAGAGGTTCGGCATAACAAGTGTCCACAAGATTAGAAATCTAATGTTTGCATGCCCAAAAACAATGTTATCAAAACATTACATATACATCTGACAATTAAGCAAAATAAATGCTTCTTAACATAAGAATTCTAGTAACTATGCGGAAGACGAGCATTGGTCAGAGAGATGTGCCGTGCCCGCATCGCAGTCCACTCGATAGTCTTGCCCCTCGATCTAAATGAAATACTCCTCACCTGAAAACAATGAGTGTAGTGAGTCTAAAAAACTCAGCAAGAATATGGGGGGATAACGAGTACTACGTAAATACAAGCACACACAAATTAAAAATAGCTGATACTAAAAATACCTTTGTTTTGTGCCCTTACTTTAAACAAGTAAATAAACTTCAAAATGAATGAGAGAACATGAATGAAACATATGCATGGCTAAGTCATGTATAATCAAAGAAACTGCATAAACTGTATCTGAATCTGTAACTGTAACTGTGAACTTAGATCCTTGATTGTGACTCTGTGATTTCGATCATGATCATGACTATAGTGCACAATGCCGCAAGAAGGTCGAGATGAAACCCAACCCGTACTTGCCCTATTGGTAAGAAAGACCAGAATAGCTCCGCCCCCACACGAACACATGCTAAGGTAAGGAAACCCATAATGAATTAATAAGGGAGACCAGAATAGCTCCGGCCCCACACGAACACATGCTAAGGTAAGGTAACCCATAATGAATTGGTAAGGGAGGCCAAAACGTCTTTCAACCCCACACGAACACATGAATATGTAGTCACAACCATCTCACTTCGTTCAAAATATACTTCTTTCCTTTATTGAATATGAGACTTAGCATGCATATGTAAATATGACGTACATGTAAATGTTAATAAATAATCATGCATATGACTCACACATAGATGATCGGGATGGTGATTTAGGAACTAAACCAAAAGATGGAAAAATTCTAAACCATCATTTAGCACTTATGGCACTACGAGCGGTTCGCCTGTAAAACCCATAACTCATTCAATTTTTATCCAAAGAAGATTCTGCTTGAAACCACGACTCCATGACACTTAGAACTAAGTACGGAGATCATCCTCGGAATTTATTTCCTAAGCGATCATTTTACAACAAAACGAATTCCGGGCAGCAGCCCCTTAGCTTCAACATAATTCTGCGTCTTATCAACTAAAATCTAAAACTCGACCCAAACTTAACCGAAATGATTCCCACTTGAACCAACATATTCCTAACATTCCAAAACATTTCTAAACCCAAGCCCTTAACCAAAACCCGAATTAAACCCCGGTTTTAAAACAGTTTCCGGACAGCCTCCTCCTAAGACTCAAAATTATGCACACCATGACTTGTATGCCTAGAACTCGACCAAATCCTAGTCGAATTGATTTCCGCTTGAACCGACGTATTCCTAACATCCTAAACCATTCCCAAACCCGAGCCCTTGACCAAAACCCGAGTTAAACCCCGGTTTAAAAATCGATTACTGGACAGCAGCTAAGTCCATAAAATTCTGCTCAAGCCTGGTTTCAAACTCACTTCAAAAACTTAGCACGATGCCTCCCAAGTCCCAAGCTACTAGACTAGGACCAAGACCAACCCTTAGACTCAACCCGAGCCCTATGATCTCACCCCAAACACTTCGACTTAGCTCAAAGATGGCAGCCCCTAAAAACCTTCAAAACCGTGTCCTAACAACTCCCACAATCAAAGTTCCTTCACTCCCAAATCACCACAAATCTTCAAGCCATTCTAACACTACCATGTGAACTACATATCATCCATGGTAGCTCCTACATCGCCAATCCCAACCAACACAAACAATCACCAAATAAATCGAACCACAACCCATGAACAATTTCTGGAAAAAAAGTTCGAACCATAACACATGAACGATTTCTGGAAAAATTCGAACCATAACACATGAACGATTTCTGGAAAATTTTGAACCCAAATCATAAGCAACAAAACAACAGAAAAACAAAAAAAAAGAAATGCCGTTTGAAGAAGAATCATGAACAGGGCACGCATACACCATTTTCAGAAAAATGAGGTGCACAAATCCTAACATCAATCAAGACACACATAAATAATCTATAAGTGAGCAAATGAACCATAATCTTGCCTAAGTTAAAAGAAAATCGAAGAACCAGAGCTCGCTTGAGCTGGCCGAATCCAAGCTGGAACGAGCTGGAACAAGCTCGGAAGTGACTGGAACGAAGGAGCTCACTAAGCTTGAGCTTTGATCGGAAATGGTGGCTCTCGGCGGTGTAGGCGGCGATCGGGACAGCAAGGGAAGGAGAGGCCGATCGCTAGTAAGAAAGATGGAGAGGGATGAAAGAAATCGATTCTATCGGGTAAAGCTTGAAGAAGGGGAAATGCAAATGGGCCAAGATTGGGCTAGGAAAAATAGAGATTGGGCCGATGCAAATTGGCCGGCTGAAAACCCTATGGGCTGTGTCTGCACATATTTTAAGTTGGTAATTAACATATTACATAAAATATAATATGCAGTATTTATAAGTGTTAGGCCAAAATTCCGCAAATACTCAAATTTGAAAAAAATTTAAGAATTAAATACTTTAAATATTCGGATGTCACGACAACGAGTAAAATATTTAATTAACGAGCAAAGCGATTAAAAAAAATAATTTAAACATACTAAACCAACGTTTAAAATCAATTTAAATAAATACACAAGCGAAAATAAAAATCCTTTAAAATAATTTGGACAATTAAAAAAGATTTAAATAAATAATCTAGACATTTAAAATAATTTAAAATAATTAACCGCTAAACTTAAGTTATTTAAAATAAATAAGTTGGACACTAAAAAATATTTAAATAACTAAACTAAACAGTTAAAATCATTTAAAAGAATAAATTAAACAATTAAAATCATTTAAATAAGCAATCTCAAACCTTTAAAATAATTACAAACAATTTAAATTGCACAATAAAATCATTTAGACAGATAAACTTAAACAATAAAAAATATTAATTAAATAGTCAATAAAATAAAATCATTCCAATAAATAATAAAGTATTTTATTAGCATAGATTCAAATAAAGAATTTAAATCAATTAAACTTAAAAATTAATAATCCTAATATTTATTTAATTTAATGCATGCGATTTAGTAGATTGGATTTTAGGTACTACAGATATTGTCCTTTTGGACAACTGAATGCTGTATGTAATTGTGTTTGTGATTCTAGTTGAATTTGCCAGAATCCTGATTTACAATCTAGACCGGAGAAATATTTCATTCCTCTTATATAAGATAGTAAATCATTCTTGTTTGGGATGTAGTATCCATCCATAATTGTTGCATTATTCATTTTTCGATAATCAATTACCATTTTTTTTCTTATCAGTATCTTTCTTACTGACATAAAAGGCTGATGAAGAGTGTGGACTCTTACTAGGGATGATTATCTTAAGTTTTAATAATTCTTGAACCTCTTTTTCAAATATTTTTACATCATCCATATTACATCTTTTTGGTGATTCACGAATTGTGATATTAGGGTCTTTGAGTTTTATTGAAGCAATGAATTGTTTTCTTTTCTTAATTTTGTCCTGAGGATTTTCAGAAAAATATCATAAAATTTCTTCATGATTTCTTTTTCAGGGTTAATCATTAAAATATTTTCTATTTTTAGTTCTATTGGATTTGTATTTCGTTTATGAAAATTCTTTGTAAATCCTTCATTTCCTACACGAAATGCTGTTCGTATTTTAGGAATGTAGATCATTGATGATCCTTTGTTTAAAGTTATGTGATCTTCAAACTGTGTAAAAGGAATATATTCTCTTAAAAAGTTATTTCCTATTATAATGTCAATTCCTGATTTTATTTGGTATATAATGGGTATTAAAAATTTTGTTTCCTCAATTTCTATTTTTAATTTTTCTGCTACTGTATCAAGCATGATTATTGATCCATCTCCTATTCGAACTTTTAATCATTTATCGTATTTCTTTCAATAATGATTTGGGAGTATGTGTTTACTTGCTAGACACATACTTGATCCTATATCAACATAAGCATGTATATGATATGGTTTATGTTCTTTAATTTTAATTTGAATTTTTATATAAATGCTATTTGAATTTGTTTTGTTTTTAGTATCCATTCTCTCATTTTATTTTATTTTTTTTAGTGATTTATTTGGATAATGGTAGAATTGGTATTTGTAAACAAAATTTTCTCTCTTCAGGGAGTAGAAAATAAGTTTTAATGTAATAGGTATTAAAATGTAAGTTAATAATAGGTTTAGATATTGATTTGAAACTTACCCATCATTTAATTAATGTTTTTCATTTGCAGCAAATGTTGACTATGCAATTTAATACATGAGAATACGATGAATTAATTAAATCTTAAAGTTTTATTGAAAATTTTCATCACTATTTAAGAGTTCGTGTGTATATATATGTATGTATGTAATATATATTCAAATTAAAAGTGAAAAATATACTTTCAAGTTTCAGTTTACAGTTTACTGAAATTTTATTAAATTAAGATCACGCTTGGTACGATTGATGGGATTATTGAATAATTAATAATGAGTGACTAAAATATTGATAGATGAGGATGTGTAATAGGTGTGATAAAATATTGTTATGTTTAATTTGATTTTTATGTTTAAAATGATGTGAATATGGTATTCTAATATGATCAAAATACCCCTATTTTTTTTTTTAAAAAAAGACAAATAAATAAAATACTCTCCAAGCCTGACAATATCTTTTCAACCTTTTCCATATCTGCAAATCATAAACAGCTCCATCCTTAGAGAAAAAAAAATCACAAACAACTTCATGGTTACAGAGCAAGATTTGCAGCGGAATAGTTGAGGGCCTTAGAGATCATATATGTTGGAGTGAGCCGAACTAGCTCGATTCCAGACCAAGATCTGTGGTTTGAAGAAAAAGTAGCATGAAATTGAAACCCATGTAATCTCCGATTTCAACTCCACTCAAGCCATAAACCTTAACTTGAGGCTTATATCAAATTGCGAAAGAACCTCATTGACATAAAATTTATTTTATCGAACACTATCACCCATACCAAACACAGCCTTTAGGCTCCGTTTGGTAACGGTGATATAGGATAAGTAAAATATGGGAGTTGGTGGATTATTTTATGGATATGTATAGATAATTATTACAAATGATAAAAGTTAAATATGTTTGGTATGTTTTTTATTTGATGGATAAAAATGAGTATGTGTTTTCAACTTCCCAAAATACCCCTGCTTCCATCTCAATATTACCAAATATAATCCCTACTTTGATTTTCTGGATCTGTTTCAATGGATCTGCAACGCCGATTGCAGGTATGTCACCCTAAACTCATCATCTAAAAAATACCGATGTGAGGCAACGATTCCCCTTTTCATCTGCTTGTATAACTACCAAAACCTAGATTGCCAAGTATACGTGTTTGAAAATTT
Organism: Henckelia pumila; assembly: GCF_033568475.1. Taxonomy (NCBI): domain Eukaryota; kingdom Viridiplantae; phylum Streptophyta; class Magnoliopsida; order Lamiales; family Gesneriaceae; genus Henckelia; species Henckelia pumila. The sequence goes on from NC_133122.1 coordinate 33,747,182, forward strand.
CCAGATCTATTAATCTTTATCTGACTTTTTCATTTTTTTTTTTTTTACTAAATGCAGGTGTTGTATGACCTGCACTGTCGAACGCAACCTTATTTGACTGCTACAGATAGGGATTCATTTCTGCTCAGGCCATAAATCACCGCATCAGGAAATCTGTCCGGGAGGTGTGATTTTGGGAAGGCGACGCATTTCATTTTGAACACAAAAGCAGTGGACAAAATTTTTACACTTGACCTACCTGAGATGTGAAGAAATCGGCAAAGATATGTAGCAGAATTGAAGAAGTCTTCACGAGAGAAGAATGCATGTATTGTCCATGGGAGGGATTTTGAAATGTGGGGTTTCGTTGGGGGCAAAGGGACAAATTGGTAAATTGATATTATTCTTCCACGCCCTGTAGCAACAAGGATTCATAATACTTGCTCCCAGTTGAGTTTAATTACCCAATGTTTTCCAGCCCATACAGTAGAATAATGTCGGGCCCGTAGTTATCCCAACAAATGCAAAAAACGAAACAAACATTAAATTATGTTACAATCCCGCGGTTATCCTCCCTACCAAACGCAGCCTAGAAGAATTACTTTTTTTAGTTGAGGAAGATGGATTTGTTTGTTAATTGTGATACAGTAAAAACTAAAGCCTCAGTAAATTAATAATGTTGGGTCATGAAATTTTATTAATTTATAGAGGTATTAATTAATTGATAAATTAATAATTTATTATTTTAAATAGTGTATTTTGGATATAATTAATATATAGTAATTAAAGTGATGTAACACTAGAAGTTTTTGTATTATGTACTAAAAAATGTTTCATATTATTTAGGTGAAAATGAATGTGCTAATAATAGCAAAGTTTAAAAAAAATTACATCTCGCGCAACTGAAAAACACATTAATGATAAAGTTGATGATAATACATTATCTTTGAAACCAGTTATCCAAAAGAAAAACAATCACAGGAAAACAACTCTTCAGAATTTTTTGTGACAGTCCGATAATACAACACCAGAGATTTTGAATAAAATGAGAAAATATAGAGATGAAATTTAATTCGAATAACAGTTCAATTAGATTTGAACTTCAAGAAAAAAAAACAAATAACAATAAAATCACATTTTACTAATTTGTTCTAGTTGTATTTTGTAATTTTAGAGAATTATTAATTTATGATATTGATGGGACCATATATTTATATTAAGGTCTTTCGAAAATTTATTATCTTATTAATTTATCGAAATTATGATTTAATAAACTGGCCCAAGTTGGAATTGAAAAAAATATTATTTTAAAAAAAATATTAATTTATTGAGTATTAATTTAAAGAAGTTTTACTATAATGGATTTTTCAACATGATATCCTTTTTCTTTTTTAATTGTCCTGAGCTTGAAACTATTGCGTTCCATAGACTATATGTATATCTCTCATTTGTTATGCATCCGATGTGGTTGTTTAAACATAAAGAGAATTTTATGTTATTTACTCCAACTAATGTAATTTATAATAATTAATTTTTCTAGTTATTTTTATTGCTGTCTCTCAAAGACTATATTGTTTTCTTGTATTCTTGTGAGTTTTAAGCCTACTTAGCCTCATTTGGGGAGGAAAGTTTAGTATGTGTTTTAATCTTAGCTTCTTTGGAGAAGAAAGTCTAAAACAGCTCGAATTTTAAGAATTCAGCACCACATGACAGGTGCAAAATAATATTACAATAACATTGAAGTAGAACTCCGTAATAATAATTTCCTCAAAAAAAAAAAAAAACTCGGTAATAATTGTCTTCCGTATAATAAACTTTATATATGTATATATATCTACATGTGACATTATGAAGATCAATCACACTTCATATTTTCCTATCAAAACACCAGCATATCAATTTGTTTGCTTAGCTTTTCCCTTGTTTAATTTTTGATCCCATGAATAGCCTTGGCATTTCAAAAACCAAATTGCCCCTTGTGCAGCATTTTCAGCAGCATCTTTCTTTCTTGTTCGAGGTTCGCCATAGAACTCGAAAGTTTCATCTGGCATCTCTTCAATGTCCAACACAATTTTGTAGATGAATCTGCAGGAAACGAGAGCCAATGTGCATAATGAGATTCTTTCAGCAGTGACGAGTTTAAAAAATACGGGATACACCATAATTGAAACCTTTTGAGAAAATTTCATAATCTCACAGGCGCAAATTAGTTCGACTTTAACATTTTTTTTACAGAGAATGAATCAAACTTGAGCTCAAAACATTTCCCCAAATTTCTATGTCTAAAACCCAAACAAAAACAAACAATACCATATCTACTTTCTTTTTAACTCGAGCTACTCGATATACTTACGAAATGAACTTCAGATATAGAAAATATAACTTACTGTTTAGAGTGGCTTGGACCTGTCTCATTGCAACATTCAAATATAGGTGGTTTCCAGCAGTTGGCAGCACACATCTCGTACAGGCACGACCTTGCCATTCCATTACAGATAGAACCTAAAGCATTTGTTTTTAGTTAAAGAAACTTGAAAATTGAGAACAAGACTTTACAAGGCACACGGGGTTCGCACCTGTTCCTTGTTGATCAACCTCGGAGTCAATATTTAGTTGACTAGCCGGTGATTCAACATTGAAGCCATTATTGTGAATTATTTGTGTCACATGTAATTCTGAAGCAGTGTGCCGATAAGAAGTCTGCCTCAAGGGTCTCGAAACAATATCATACTTGCTAGTGGATGCCTCACTAAGAGGATATAGTTTCACATCGCAATCAATTCGAGGAGATTCTTGAATGTTCACCTTTCCAGATTTAACGGATTCAAGAGAGGATGAGGATGTCTCGTCATACCCGATCAACTTGGCTTCTCTTTTTTCACATTTTCTAATCACTTCTTCAAGTGATTTTGATTTGGACCTGTAACCTTGAGCCTACAAACAAAAGCAAAAGGCATAACCCCGTATGCTAATGATTAATATGCTACAGAAACAATCCAGAAAAAAAAAAAAAAAAGAAAGAAAAGAAAACAATGAAATGAGAAAACAAAATAGTGAAATGATTTCTAAAATCACCTTTAAACATTCAAATACTTGTCTCGCAGCAACTTTTTTGGCTATTTTTCCGCTTGCGTTAGTGGCACGAGCAGTTGCCGAAACCGTTTTCTCATCCACTTTAGCTTCGACTAAGAACTTACCATCTTTCCTCACTGAAGATAACTGCAGTTCCCAGTTATGGAATTGACAAAGTTCTCGTAGATCTCTGAGAGGATTAAATTGCAACTTGGATAAAGTAACAACAGGATCCAGCAAAGACAATACTACTTTCCAAACGCAGTTCAAATCAAATCCCGTATCAAGAAATAAGGCACCAACATAAGACTCCACCACATCACCAAGCACCTGAATACAAGTTTAATCAGTTCACCATTGTTTCAGTAATTAAATTAACATACAGATGAACGATAAATATTATCTCAAACATCAATATTCAATAGAGCAATGAATTCAAGAGAAAGTCGTGTCACAGTGACAACTTCAACTTGAACAGTTCTGAAATTTCGCCGCAAGAGATAATGGGTATAGTTAATAAATAACAATAATAATAGGATGGACCCTAGCAATTCATAGACATCATGCAGTATAATAGTTTTGACAGTGAAGTTTAATTTATTGGATGCTTTTATGAGCCTCCATTGCACTGGAAAGTTCAAGCCCGAGGATTATTCTCCTATAATCTTTTATAGAATTTGTTGTTATCTTATCCTTTATTTGATTTTAAATAAATAGGATCATTCCATAGTTGGAGTGAGCTTTTATTTATATTAGGATTTGACTTTCTTTATTTGAATCATTGTACTCTATTATAAATAAAGTGTAATTCCATTAGCAAAATCATCGAGAAAATATTCATAATATTATGTTATGAGATCTAAGATTTTCTCCTAACGAGCTTTAAAACAAAGAAATCGAGAGGTTCTCTCTAATAAGCCTCAAATTTAAAAAATCATGAATTATGATCACCCCTTAAATCGTCTCACAACGATATTAAAAACCTAGGACCAAAACAGATGCAGTCAATTGAGACAACATTTACCTTGACAATTTTTTCAAACTGTTCACCTAAATCATCAAAACCATAAAAAGAAGCATAACTTAAGTTGAAAAATAAGATTCGTGGAATCCAATTATACAATTGAAAACAAACTCAAGCTTCACGTAAGGACACAGAAAGTGCATAAATTCAACCTTTGGACAAGTTAGCTCTTCAATGTGCCCTTTTGCTGATGTTGATGTCCTTATGGAGTTCAAATATTCAGTCATTGCTTCAAGGAGAGGACTAGAATCACAAAGAATGAATTTGTGCAAGGACCATCGTCCAGCTACAGCAGCAAATGAAATGTTGTTCACCGAAGCCGATCTTAAATCTGTTAGCTGGCCAGGTTTCAAGTTTGGGTACACTGAATACAGATAGGAAGTGATCAGATAATCCAGGACAGCATCTCCAAGAAATTCAAGTCTCTGATTCAAGAGATCCGTTATGTGTTAGAAGAGATAAAAAATTTAACTTACAGATTTTCATACATGAGAAGCAGATGAGGAATACCTGGTAGCAACCTCCCAAATGATTGTTGAAAGATGGATGAATGAAAGCTTGAATGAGTAATCCCTTCTGGTAAAATTTGTACCCCAACATATTTTCAATGGCATTAACATCAATCTGATCGGCAAGTGGGAGGAATGCTGCGCTAGCAGAGCGGATGTCATGAATTTGAGAAGGCGAAAAATCTACTTGTATGCCTACCCAGTTAAGAAATGCAGTTGCAGCCTTGAAGCCAGAGTCAACAATAAACGCTCCAATAAGTGCCTCAACAACATCTGCTATGACTTTTTTTTGTAACCAGTGATGACCTTTGTTACACCTAAGGTCGGTATTTGCACCTTTTATCTTGTCAGGACATCTAAAATGTATGTCTTTCTCAGTCTCCTTTTTGCAAGTTACAGGACAAGGATGACCAAGTGTAAAGAACTGGCTTGGCTCTAATGATTGATCACGAATATACACCTGAAAATGTATTTGGATACGATTCAACACGTCACTATGTCAGCTAATTATAACCTGTTGGGGAAACAATTAATAACGTAGAGGCGTACAGCTTGAAAGCACTGGTACATTATGCGGGAAAATACAGATTTATAGAGCAACAGCTTTATCTCTTTAATATGCTATAAGCTTATATTCTTTTGAACAAGTAATAAAATAAATTCCAAATCCAAAAACAGAATAATAATTTGTCAATTATGTTAAGTGTCATATATATTGTTTCACCAATAAGCAGATGATTAGTTCATTAGTCCCACAACATAGCGCCTATTCTAGAGAAATAATAAACAGAAACACACACTTATTCAGGTTTTTCCTTTTAATCTTGTACAGAAAGGTACTAAACCTTTTAAATTTCAGTTTAAAGAAAGAACTATTTGAGTAACAGTGAACCAACAGCACAAAATAACATAGTAAATATGAAGTAACCACAATTTTTTTCAACTGAAAGTAACCACAGTTTTAAATCTACTCATTAACACGTGGATCCACATTCTTCATGGTGAAGCCTTTACAGATTTAAAATGAAGATGGACTTGATAGCTTAATTATTATTTTAATAAAAAAACTTTGATCCACTATTACCTTTAGGATGTCCTTTTTCCATTCTAACATCTTTATCCTGACATTTCTTTTTCTAATAAGAAACAAAAGCTATTGACAATCAGGCAATTGCGCAATCCCAATGTTTTTTAATTCACGTTCTAAAGGCAGATATTCCAGAGAAAACCCAACATGACAAAAAATACAATTAACATCAGTTACCTGTAGATTATTCCGTGTCGCCAGCTTGTGTAAATTATTGTTGTTTACAGTGTTGGAACGTTTTCTTGTTAGTTGCCCTTCATCTAAGGCATCATGCTCGAGGAAAAGATGTCTCCCAACTGCAAACTTGAGGAATGCGTCTCCAAGCACTTCAAGTCTTTCAAGAGAGAAATGTTCACAACATCTCTCAGTAGTCAGCGCTTCAAGAATCTGAACCAATTTTAAATCATTCATCACATAAATTTATAATAAACTGGTTAGAATATAACAGAATATCCTGCTCTTGGATAATTAATGGTGGAACAGAAGATTGATGCAGGCCTTAAACAAAAGCTGAGCCATAAACCCAAATAAACCTTACACGATCCGCAGTAACTTCTGCTGCCTCAGGGAATGAAAAGAATAGTCTCTCCCTCAACTCGATGGCCACCAGAAAGCTTTCCAGCCGACACATGATAGATGGCAATAGAGACAATGAACTTCCAATATCTTTAGAAAAACCAATAATTTTCAATTGGCATATCTCTGGAGGTAATTCAACAAAGTGTTCCTCCTTTTCTCTCCATTTTTCTGAGAAAACAACACTCCAAAATGTCGAATTCAAAGAAAAATTGGAAAATAAACTCTAGAGGCGTATAAAAGTCATCATTAAGTACCAGAAGAAATAAATTTCAATTTCCTAGCTACTTAAGTTTTAAAATTAAAATCGTCAACTAACATGGTATTGTGAACTGTGGTAGGAATAGGTCCTGAGCTCGAACTTCAGCTGCCCCACCATTCATACTCATTTATTAAACAATTTGGGCGCCAGGACTAAAAAAAATATATTTTGCCCTCACAACTGAAGGATGGACAAACAAACAAAATTCCCTTCCTTGAATATTATAAATTTCTTAAAAGAGGAAATTCTAAATTTCTTCTCAAATTAGAGTTGTTGAAATACATACAAACGAATGCGACAAGTGCTTTCTTTTCTTCGTAAAAAACTTACCTCAAACCACAGTTTTTTATCATCTTTTCTTCTCACACTACACCCACGCACACAAAATCCAACAAAATAATTATAAAAGATTCACGGACTTCTACAAACTATACCTGAGAGTTTTTTCTTTCGTAGTAAGTTGTCCAAAATAAAAAGTTGTTTTGCTTTTAGTAGTGGTTGATCAGGGTGTGCAAGATGAATATCAAACCTACAGAGTAAAGTATGAACAATCACAACTGCTGAAGTGACATTAAAACATGATGCAAACACCATCAATCGTGTAGCAACAGCACAACAAATAATATGCGCTGGCCTGCGATCTCAGAATCAATAAGCAACAAAGCAACAAAAATTATCAAACAAATATTCTAAGTCTAATAATATACTATTAATCTAATGAAATAAAAGCCATGAACTAGGCATGAGAAATGCAGTGAATCCCAGAAGTAGTTTTTCTTCTTTTTTTTTGGATAGGAAACAATGTTATATTAATTAGAAAAAACGGACAAGTGGATCATGCAAAACAAAGCAAAAACCCATCGTACTAACAACAAATAAGACTCCAATCCCTAACTATATTTGAAACTGAAAATATCTCAAACTCCTTAATCCTTATGCTTCCCCATCTTGTCTCAGCGTGCTTTAAACAATTTTTCTAGATGGTTAAAAATCCTCTTATTCCTCTCCAAGCAAACTGACCAACAAATACAGTGACCTACCACCGTCCAAAAAATACTACCCCTTCTGTCAAGGTCGAGTCCAAGATCTACGCAAATGAGTACCTCATTAATCTCGGAGCTGCGCAAACCAGACCCAACTCCTCTATGCTTTGAACCAAAGGTAGCTTGAAAAAGAGCAGCAAATAAAAATGTGATCCTGAGTTTCCATCTCTTGCTGATATAACACACACCAATTCGGGAAAAGAAAGCATGTGGGCCATCTCTCTTGCATCATCTCTCAAGTTGGTTGTTTTCGCAGCACTTCAATCCATGAGAACACTTGAACCTTGGATGGGATCGACACTTTCCAAACAACATGATAAAGAGGAAACGAGGGAAAACCACTGCCTGAAAAATAAAAGACTCATAGAAATATTTAGCTGAAAATATCCCGAGGTATCCCAAACCCATTTGCTAACATCTGCAGCTCCATCAACCAAACTGACGACAGTGCAGATCCCAAGAAAGAATGGAGGAACTTGAAGAAGTGTCAAAATGAATAAAATAGGAAATATACTTATAATGAGCCGTATAAATCTGAATAACAATGGATAAAGATCGCAAAAAGATGAATTTCCCCCCTCCGCCAACCTGTCCTCCCAAAACCTAATCTTTTTATCCCCTTTTACCACAACCCTCACTAACCGATGCAAAGCCGGATAAATCTAGAAATACACTTGCATAGACTCCTGAATGTAGCATTCCTCGCTAGACCTGCATCCCACCCATTTTCATGTAACCCATATTTACCCATTATAATCTTCTTCCATAACAGCTCTCTCTCACAAGAAAATCTCCACCACCACTTTCTTATAAGGGCTCTATTCCTCAGACAGATGTTTCCAATAACCAGGCCCTCTTTTCTTTTGTCTTCAAACCTGATCCCAAGTGAACAAGTGACAATGTAGATCCCCATCGGCTCCATCCCACAAAAGATCCCTCATAATCCTCTCCATGACCTCCGTTGTGCCCCAAGGAATCCTAAAAAGGGACATGAAGTACCTTGGCAAAGCATTCAACACTGCTGAGATCAAAGTCAGTTTTCCACCTCTAGACAAAAACGCTTCCTTCCAACTCGCTAACTTCTTGGACATCTTGGGAAGGACAGGCTCCCAAAACAAGACTTCTTAACAGATTTCCACACAATGGAACCTCCAAATATCTAACAGACCAAGACTCTGTCCCACCCCCAATCTCACTGGCTAACCCTTCCACTTCTTCTTCTTCACAGCTGTGTTGCACGGATATGGGTATCGTATCGAATACGACACGGATACCGCAATATGGCAAATTTTGAAAATATAAGACACGATACGGCTAGGATACGACAATTATTAAAATATATATAAATATTATATATAAATTTAGTATTAAAAATAAAATTGTAGAGATAAAAACCATATTTTAATAATTTTTCCAGAAACCGGCAGGCGGCAACGACGGCGGATGGGGCGGCGAACTTCAAAAAGAGTGGTGTTGTGATAATCGACAATGAGAGAAGCCGAACAGGAAAGAACAGAAACTGACTTTTAATTATTTAATTTAGGGATTTTAAGCCCAATTCATTTTAATTTATTTATAAATTAGTCCTCAGAAATTTAATTTTTTTCAATTTAACCCCTAAAACTTTTTATAATTTGTAATTTTGCCAAAAAAGTGTCCTTGCCGTGTCCAAAACGTATCCGACTGGTCAAACATTAAAAAAAGTCAACGACACGGATTTTGCCGTATCCGTATCCGTATCCGTGTCCGATACTTCGGAAATTTTTTTTTGAAGTATCCGTGCTACATAGCCAACTACCAAGGGGCCCTTCACACCCCACCCAACCGTCACCCTTGCTCCATTAGCCACCACCTGAGTATGAGAGTGTCTTTCCTAGATGTCGTATGCTGCTATGTTGACAGAATCAATAACAATACGGACAACCAAGGGGCCACGATGTGTCTGAATCTGCATGAAGGTGTTGATGAAACCACCTTCGAGACCTACCACTTTGATTTTGGCTGCGGACAAATCTTTGAGCAAAATAGTGTCTTGGCTAATGTCCAGCAAACCACCACACTACTCCCTTAAACTTTTGAACAAATCATTCGTCCACAAATCCCAAGGGAGCCCAAGAATTCTCACCCAACTATTACAACACTCAAACAATGTCTTGGAAATGTTTGGCCAATCACTTATTCAAATTTTTCCGGAGCAGGGAGGTTATTGGAGCATATCCAAGAGAAGATAGGAAGCGGTTTGGGGAGCCTTTGCAGATTGGTAAAGTTATACCATATACTACAGATTCGGGAAACATAGATGCTAATGATAACATTCGTCCATGTCTAGTTAAAGATTGGAAGAAAGCACTTATTATCACAAAGGAAAGGGTTAATATCTCTTGGGATTTGGTGCGCGTCGTTCTTGGCAAGGCAGTTAAGAGGCAGATTGAGATTTTCCCGTTCCAAGCAAATAAAGCAGTTTGGTGGCCGAATAACGAAGAGGATGCTTCCTTTTATTTGAAACTGAAGAAATTCAGCCTCAAATCCTCTATCTCATTTGCTACGAGACAACCTAGAATTCTATTCAAGAACTAAATCAGCTTCTTGATCCACATACAAAATGATTATCAATATTTGTCACAAAAATCAATGTAAAAGAAAAGCTACTTGTTCAAAGACTTTTCAGTTGTTCCTTTACATAAATTTTGAAATAGAAACGTAAACTACAGATGAATCTCACCGTGTTTAAATCAAACATAATGCCAACTAATAGACAAGTAAAATAATTTTATAATGCACTCTTAACAAAATCCAAAGTGCACGAAAACTACTGAAGAGAAAATACGGGTTCAATGCCCAGAAGGTCACTAAATTTCTGAAGTTCACTCTTACTTCAGTGTTGTTGGTGATTGTAATGTATAGCATGCAGGAGATCAAGAAAGCAGTGTTTGAATGCGACGATTGCAAGGCTCCGGGACCGGATGGATTTACAATGGCATTTTATCAGGGGTGTTGGGATATTGTCAAAGGAGACTTGTTGAGGGTGTTTAAAGAATTCTTTGAAGGGGGTGTTATCAACGGCATCACGAATGAGACTTACATTTGTCTAATACCGAAGAAGCAAGAGTCCTTTAGATTTTAGGCCTATCAGTCTCACTACCAGTCTATACAAGATAATAGTCAAGGTTCTTTCTGCTCGGCTAAAGAAATGTCTGTCTTACACAATAGCAGAGTCTCAGAATGCTTTTATAGATGGGCGACAAATTCTTGATTGTTGTCTTATTGCGAACGAGATAGTAGAGGAGGGGAGGGGGAAGAAACAAGTGTTGGGTTTTCAAGGTTGATTTCGAAAAAGCGTACGACAATGTGGATTGGAACTTTCTGGATTTCGTCCTAATGAAGAAGGGGTTTGGAAACAGATGGAGAAGATGGATCAAAGGTTGTGTCTCGAGTGTCTCATTCTCGGTTATGATCAATGGGAGGCCTAGGGGGAAATTTAGAGGTCAGAAAGGGCTCAGACAAGGGGATCTGTTATCACCGTTCCTGTTTAATTTGGTGGTTGATGTGTTGGGGAGATTGATTGATAAGGCTAAATCTAGGGATCTCATACGGGGATTGGAGGTGGGCAGAGAAAAGGTAGAAATATCTCATATTCAATTCGCGGACGACACTCTTTTTTTTGTTAAAGACCAGGGTCATCTTCGGTTTCTGGTAGAAATGGTCAGAGCTTTTTGCGACATGTCAGGTTTAAGAATAAACTTGGAGAAGAGTGCCCTGTTAGGCATCAATTGTGAAGAGGAAATAGTGGAAGAGTTATCACGACATATTGGGTGCAGCAGGAAGAATTGGCCCATCAAATATTTGGGGGTTCCATTGGGAGGGAATCCATTACAAGCATCATTTTGGGAACCTGGGTTAACTAAGCTATCCAAGAAGTTGGCTAGTTGGAAGAAGGCGTTTTTGTCAAAAGGGGGGCGGTTAACCTTGATTGCTGCAGTTCTGAGTGCGATGCCGATGTATTACATGTCTTTATTCCGGATACCCAAGGGCATAGCGGAGGCGATGGAGAAGATAATGAGGGATTTTCTTTGGGATGGGGCTGATGGCGACCGACATTGTCACTGGGTTGCTTGGGAGCAGGTCTGCAAGCCCAAAGAGAGAGGGGGGCTGGGCATTGGGAATATTTGTTTGAGGAATAGGGCTTTGTTGGGAAAATGGTGGTGGAGGTTTTATGTTGAGGATGAATTGGTGTGGAAAAGAGTCATATTGAGTAAATACGGGTTACAAGAGAACGGATGGGATGCGGGGTTAGCGAAGAATGTCACATTCAGATGTCCATGGAAATTCATTTCTCGATCTTACTTGGTTTTTCACCAATTAGTGAGGACAATGGTTAAGGGGGGTACAAAGGTCAGGTTTTGGGAAGATAGGTGGTGGGGGGATTCTTCTTTTCGGGATTTGTTCCCATCTTTATTTCAGATTTCGTCGGTTCATAATTTACCTATCTCTTTTTTTGCCTCCTTTGAAAATCATTCATCCTCTCTTTCATGGGATTTGCATCTTAGAAGGGTTCTAAGGGATGATGAATTAGATGAGCTAAATGCTTTGATAGGTGTTTTAGATAGGGTAAGATTGGTTGAAGGGGTAGACGACATAAGAGTGTGGGATGGGGATTCTTCAGGTGTCTTTTCAGTCAAGTCTTTCTTCGAGTCCTTCTTTCCGAGTACTGTTTTCCCCGTTTTTCATTTTTCAATGCCATTTGGAAAGGCTCCGGTTCCAACAAAGGTTCAAGTTTTCTCTTGGACCGCAGTGTTGGGCAAGGTGCCGACCTCAGATATTATGCAAAAAAGGTTGCCTACTTGTGCTCTATGCCCCAATTGGTGTGTGATGTGCCGGAAAGACTTATTTGCTATAGATCTCGGACATCTTTTGGGCGAGAAAGGGATAATCTTTTGGAGGGCGGTCGTTCACGGCGTCTGTTCAGAATTTTTGAAGAAATTGAAGAGTCGATCGACGAATGCTAGGAAAGGATCAAAATTAGAGTTTCTACGTGGATAGGATCTCATGTACATTTTCAGAGTGTGTCCATCTCGGATTTATTACGAGACTGGGCATTTGCATTTTGTTGATTGGGATAGGTTCATGAAAGATAGGATCATGAGAGCCTTCTCGGCGTTGGCGGATCACTTGTCCGCATATCGTACATCATTTTTATAGTAATGAATATAATATGTTTCTTATCAAAAAAAAAAAAAAATTTGTAGTTCACTCTGAAATGCGAGTAAAGTATGCTCACATGGATGGAACTTCAAATCAACTCATATAATATTATTTTCTCCTAAATGAAGTCAATGGTAAGAATAAAAATGAGGAATTAGTAGCGATAAAAAGTCATAAGGAAATGAAATAACTTACACGTTAATGTAATGCTCCGCATGAGTTTTTGATTCATCATATAAGCTATACCCATTTTTCTCGTGACAAATATCAGAAATAAAGAAAAATGTATCTTTGCATGGGACATACACCAAACTGTTCACAATATCACGCGCATCTTTACCACCATTAGAAAGATGCAAGCGGCTGTTGGGTTGAGGAATTTCATCATCCACAACATTGTCTCGGTGTCTAAAAATTGGTGATGACAAACATCTGTTCACCAGCATCCAGTCAACAGAGATTTTGTCATCATCATGCTGAACAATGGGAAGTGTTAGATAGAAGGTTGAAGTGTTTGCTTCATGGACATCATTCTCTTCTAATGAAAAATATTCTGGTATGAATTTAGACCGGTCAAGAATGATATTAAGACACATTTGCTGGAACTTCTCCGCAGATGCAACCTGTGCAATATAAATTCCAAATTCTGAAGCATAATAAATTATGCTAGTGTGCTTAACTATTTTAAATAGAAAGTTGAAATTGACCTCATCTTCATTAAATATGGCAACTCCAGATGGAATAAATTTTGTAGTCACCATTCTACCACGAGCCAGACAAAGATCCAGTTGCATGTTCCCAGCTTCTTGGGGTAGTGGCTCTTTCACAAAAAGACCAAACTGTCTGTACATCCTATCCTTTGGATTAGGAGAAAACTTGACGTAATAAGAGCTAAAATAAGTGGAATGACCCACTTTTTTCCACGGTCCTCTTAGAGCAGCAGGAACAAGCATCTCATGGAGTTCTGCTCGCGAATCCTCATCTGCAATGAACACGTTCATTAAACAATGAAACTACTGTCAAAGAAAAGATTGTGAAACTCAAGAGTACCAACATCCCCTCACCATCGCAGCTGTCGGAGTCTGATAAGTCCTGAGTCATCTCATCATACTTATCATCTTGATCTGGCAAAAGGTAATCAGTCAATGCTCCGACTTCATGCAATTCCTTGCATGCCTTCAAGCAGGCATCTCTTTTAGATAACTCAGTCGACAATTGTGGTGCACTGACAATTTGATGAATTGGAGCATTGGCTGGGAGGATTATGTTGCAAACCACTCCATCTGCATCATCATAGTAAAAGAACTCTGGCTTTGGCTTGAAGTACCTAATCAGGACAAAAAGTAAATGGACAAAAGATCGTGAAACTAAATGGAATAACGTAAATACTCAATACCAGAGAGCCTAATAGAGACTGAATAACTAGAATATCATACTCATCATGTGGAAGCTTGGAACAATAGTGGTGCAGTAATGCAATACTCGAAACAGTACTTATAGTTGCTCCCGTACTATCAACTTTGTAGGTTCTTTCCTCAAAATCAGTTGGAGTCACATGAGATTTTCGAGAGGAAATTTCTTCATTCATCCGATCTTCATCTTTCTTAAAATGTTCAATCAAATCAAGTTCCCTCGGGTTGCCCCTGTAGCATTTCATAAGATCTTAACTGTACTCATAAAGTGAAACTGAGAAATGGATTTGAATAAAGCACCTGTCCACCAAAAATGCATATTCAGACTGCGGCATACGAGCACGGCCTCTTGATTGTATAAAACTAGCAACTGTTTCGGGAAGATCAAATCGTATTACAAGGCAGCATGTTTGAATATCAAGCCCCTCCTCGCCCACTTTTGTTGCAACTAAGAGATTTAGCTGCAAAAACAAGTTGATCAGAAAAACTGAAAAGATATGCGAACATGATTCTTTCTGCAAACAATCAGATAACCATATACTGAGTGAAGAAAGGAGAGGCTCAAAGATGCCCAATACCTACTAAGATAACCGTTTTTCCAGGGCATAAATAGCAGAAATAAAAAGAAACATGTCATGCCACCGAAAGTATTACCTCGCCAGAACGAAACTTCTCAAGAATGACGTCCGTATTTTTACGTGAGACAAGTCCAGAGTGAATACCGACAAGGAAACCACACTTCCAAGAAGATAAAAACTTCAGATTTTGAAGTATATATGTGAGAGATCTTGCAATGACAATTCGATTGACAAATATTATACATTTCATACTCGGTTGTAACCTGTAAAAAAAGTTCTTCAAATTTCAGAGAAGCCACAAAGCAATTACCACAAATCTATACTTCAGATCCTTACTGTCACATAATAGTTTTGTCTCTAGATCATGATGATCCTTTTCCAGTGGCGATAGCAAAATGTAGACTAATTTATCTTCGATTTTGGCAAAAAACTTTTCTAGAGAATTGATTCAAGTTGATCTAGTGTTTTTATAATTTTGCGCCAGTGAAATACCGACCTGAAATTTGATAGGATTCCAATCAGCCGTAAGAGCTTTTTAGAAAAAAATGGCTCCTTCAAAACATCTACACCGGATATATTGGCTTGCATGCCATCTGCACAAATAATAGGACAATTTCATACATCGACGGTAGGATAAATGCACATGCCAAAAAGTTTATCTAGAAGCATCTGTACCAAAATAGATGAAAATATTAGGCTCCGTATCAATCGATGCAGTCATGCAATGCAGATGATAGTAATATTTGTTTTTTTTAAATAAGAAACGATACTTTATTCTATACGTAAAAGATATTAATTACAATAAGCGGACTAGTGGTCTGCTGATGACAAAAGGCTAAACAAGACCCTGATCATATCAACCATAGACAAAAGCCCAAACTCTCAATAAATCTGAGATTGCGACATTTTAAAACTCTATATGAGACCCAATCCAAGTAGATGTTTTAATCTTGATCCTTTCCCAGCATTCTTCACTCGACTCTTTAATGTTATAAAAAAAATTTATATTTCTCTCTAACCACACCGACCAACATATGACACGAACCACCACCCTCCAAAAAATTCTGCCCCTCTTGCCAAGAAGATTTCCAAGTCTGTGGCGAATAAATCTTCCGTTGATCTCGGCATCCACCCACACCAGTCTCAATTCGTCCAAAGCTCTAGTCCACAAACCACTCGTGAAGGTACAATATATGGTCTTGCGTCTCCCTCTCTTTCTGACACAACACACCAATTTGGGCACAGAGCAGACGTGGGCCATCTCTTTTGCATCACCTCCGAATTCGGCAGCTTACCAAGAATCGCAATCCACGAAAAAACTTGAATCTTTGTTGGGACCGGAACCTTCCAAATAACGTGGAAAAAAGAAAAGACGGGAAAGCTACTGCTCGAAAATAATGACTCGAAGAAAGACTTAACTGAAAAGAGACCAGACAACTCCCCAACCCACAATCTGATATCATCTACCCTTTAAACAATCTAATCCTATTTAATACACTTAATAACGCGCTCAAACTCATCTAACTCGTCATCCCTCAAAACCCCTGCAAAAATGCAAATCCCATGAAAGAGCAAAATACGAATTCTCAAACATAGCAAAATGAGATATAGGCATATTATGTGCCGCGGAAAGCTGAAATAAAGATGGTGATAGAGGTAGTGTCCACACTGCTTAACATCAGGGACACACAACACATGTATATGAATGCGAGCTCATTGGTGGGTTACATGCACATGCACACACGCACACATACATACACGCACACACACATATGTACATACACATGCACGCACACACATATATATAACATTGAAAAGCCATATGATGAATGATGAAAACCTTTTGTATCAACAACAAACTACCTCCAGCGCAATCAGAAGCAAGGACTGAGGCTGCCTGCTGCAAGTATTTGTTGCAAAAATAGTGATCACGGCAACTCCTTTCATCCTCCACCATTTCAGTACTCCCACAATGATCACCCTTTGAAGCAATGTAGCTGGCCTTTGAAAAAGAGAAAGAGCAAATTAAAAGGTTAGCCATCTCCCATCAGATTTTAAGAAACACGGTACACACCCTAAACCAGTGATATTGAGATGGATAATTAATAATCAAGATATCAAGCAGTAAAATCAACACAGATGACTGCATCGGTCCTTCAAAATTCACAGATGTGAAAACCTACAAGGGCTCAACCTCCCAAAGAAATTCCGGCAGGGAAATGAGCACAGCAATCCTTAAAAGTTCTTAGAAATATCTTTACCTTTTCCCGCAGTTGGTGCTGTACATTTTCTGAAAACTAATGATACCAACTGTTTTCGCCAATGGCTGCCAAAATAACACTCTCAAATATCGACAACGAGAGTTGAAATGAGTTTAAATCATATATGACACTGACAAATGCAGACTAAATGGCACTAATGTAAGGCACACTCTGTCTCGTCACAATGGACATACAAGCACAACAACATATGATAATTATCAACCATCAAAGTGATGAAAACATACACAATGTGTCACGCCCCGAGCCCAGGCCGACACCTGCGCGACTGCACAATGGGCTCCTATAGCAACTACTTCGTATCCGTCCTCGCTTTACGAAAATGATTAACCAAAGTTGCTATAAAAGTCCATTGTAGCCCATTATAAACTCATTTTAAATCTTTTGTTTTTTCCCATGTGGGACAGGATATCACAATCACCCTTCCTTCAGAACGCGACGAGGACGTCGCGACCTCATCCCTCGATCCACCAGCACCGGGAATCTAGAGGTGGCTCCTTCAGGTTCAAGAGGTGGCTCCTGTCATGTAGCACTTTCCCCCGCAGGTTCAAGAGGTGGCTCCCTCGCACGTAGCACTTTGCGCTGCATAACACTTATTTCCCAGGGTTAGCCGGCTGGTGACCGTCTCTGATACCATTCTGTCACGCCCCGAGCCCAGGCCCCCGACTGCACAATAGGCTCCTATTGCAGCTACTTCGTATCCGTCCTCGAGTTACGAAAATGATCAACCCAAGTTGCTATAGAAGATCATTGTAGCCCATTATAAACTCATTTTAAATCCTTGGTTTTTTACCATGTGGGACAGGGGTATCCCACAATGACAGTGGAATTTGATGAGATAGATCCAATTTTGAATTATTTTGATTTTATAAAACATTTAATGGTTTGTGACATGACATGACAATTCAACCAGTCAAGTCAATTTACATTAATGGCCTTGTTGATCAGGATGTCTTCTAAAAAATCCAGCATGCAAAAGCACTTTGGGCATTGGTTTGATATTTTAATAGAAATTAGGTCTAACAATTAGAAACACAAAAGTTAGAAACACAAAAAGTTTAAAAAAATTGGAGGATTGGCACAATGTAATAGAAAGAATAACAATAATGCCACTGAGTTTGGAAAAACAGAGAACAACTCTTTACTTTTATCATAAAAGCAATAGTGTCGAGGACCAACTAAGTGATATTGCATTTAAGTATAAACAGAAATAATTGTGAATGGGAAAGAACTCAGTGCTCTAAATATTTTGACCTTACCTGTAATGCCCCCCATAGTCCTAGGTTTTGTAGACAGAATACTAAATCAGAATGCTTCTTTTGAAGTGACTTTTTGGTGATCCTCAGAATATTCTGATCAAGAGTGCTCATCCGAAGGGTAGACATACTCTGTGGTACCGTGGAGGGATCAACTCAGTGTTTTAAATGCGACGAATTCACCAACTAAAATGTATCATTACACAATACCTGGTTCTTTATCTCCTCAAGTTTCCTAATGAACATCGAGTGAGTGCAAGAGTAGCCATTCTCTGTAGAACCATAATAATATACATTTACTTTGGGGGATGTTACAAATTGTTCCAGTTCATCTTTGTCTTGAACGGAATAAACCTATCAACAAGAAAGTCAAATGATCAAAAATTTAAGTCACAGCCACCAGAGCTACAACATCGTGATGCTAATCCCATAACATCTAGAAAACTGATTTCAAAAGAAGAGAGTGAGCGAGACTTGCTTCATCTGCCACTCCTCTGAACTTTAAATTTGTATAGTTTGTACTACAAAATGTGTGTGTGTATAAAGTTTGATCTCACGCAACCTAGTGTGCAAAATTTAATCGTAGTGTGTTGTCCCCTGGTTCACACTAGTAATTATCTTCCATATTTTTATTTATAATATTCGAGTTTCCTATAAAAGTAATATATATGTATATATATATATAATAATGCTCCAATCCCTATACATGTCTGACACTGTAAAAGATTTAAAGTCTGCAGACAACTGAAGTCACCAAGGAACCCTAAACCTCATCTCCCAGCAGTGAACCCTATAATTTATGAAACTGAAGTATAAAAAAATGGGTATTCGTATATTCATCCTTCGGAACACACCCTTGCTCGCAACAAAGCCTCGAGACTATCAATTGAGCCTCCTGAAAACACAAGAAACCATGTCAGGAAACAAGTCAATAAATCAAGGTACAATCTATTGGGTGCAAAATTCAACAAAATTTCCAGTACTTCGTAATAAATACAGATGCTCAGAATTCAGAAATAAAAGTAAAAATATGGAAATCACAGGAGTAATGGAAGAAGAAACGCAAGAAAATATTGATTGCAAAGTGAAAGTGCAAAAGCTTGATTTCTGAAACTAAAAAGACACAAGAGAACTCATTTAAACCCCAAGGAGGAAATTCCAGCTTGTCCATTTTCAGACTCACCTTATGGCACCATCAGAATAAATGTCCTCACAGTGCTCATCTCACTTAGCAGCATGCTCTTGGTTTGCAAGCTAATCAGCTAACCCTTCCCACCTCTGAAAATATTATAGGAACTAAATGTACGCATCGGAAATCCAACTTACCTCACTAAATATTTAAAGTTTGACCCTCAATACTAACAACCGTGTTTGGTTTATTTTTTAATCCTACCACTTTGAATTAAAGCACAATAGAATGTGTTACATCACAAAACTACGAATGATTGAGGTTTAGCCAACATAATCATAAGATATCAGGCCATAATTCTTACATAACATTTATTTATCCAAAGATTATTGTATCCAACCATTTTATTCTTGCGACTGAAGATTGATAATGCTTTAATTGACGGCCACAGTTAGATATCTCACCCCAACTACAACATTTTCCCCAGTAAATGAAGCACTATAAAATACATCATTTTGGTTTACAACACAGCATGCTTGATATGAAAACTTCAACAACAATGCAATCAAAATATGTTATATCAAGGGGGAAAAAAGAAAGATGTTTCTTAGCCTGCTCAAACAGAAATGTTCTTCAAAAGTTACTTGGACAGCTTACCTTTCCCTAATATTGGAGATGCTGTCATTCCAAAAATACGTGGAAGTTTCACAGAATCCATTTTGTAAAAGATCTGTAACATTTTCAAAATTAATGCATGTCACTTATTATAACTACAAGGATAAATTGTCAACCACTGCATGCTGATTAACTCATTAATTCAATTTACCCACCTTCATAATTTCAGCATAAGGGTGATTGCTTTCAACTTGAGCATAATGACACTCATCAAATATCAGAAGGGCAATCAGCTCAATCTTAATGAAGCAGTGTGAAAGATTATGCAACAATACCTGAGGTGTCATAACAAGGACCTGGAAAAGGAAGACATGTACAATCTGGAAATCAAAACAATCAAAAACACTTCAACTATTTTCCTTCACAAGCCAGAGGAACATAATTTCCCAAGGCAAGCCAGAGGGAGACTTACTGCAAGCATGTTTAATGAACTATAAACGTATTAAAGAAACAGTTCTAACATATTGATATACATGTTTAGAAATTGACAAATTACTAAACTAACCTCATGTTCCTCTAGTTCTTTTTCCCAGTTACATCTGCTCCTTAAAGTCGTTGAACTCCCACAATATGCGCCAACTTTGAAATCAACAGATTTTGTTATGACCTTGGCTTGCTTTTAATTTCCAAAAGAAAAAATAATCATTAAGATTTCGATAAATTATCACAAACTCCAGATGAACTTCTTTAAGGAGCAACTGTTCCTCTAACAAAGACACTGTTTATGTACACAAGCTGAAACCTGTTTTAATAAAATTAAATCCTCGGAGCACTCAAATCTAACTCTCTAAGGTGGTTTGAAAAAGTTACATCACATTCGACAAAGGCTCACCAGTTGAGGAAAGTGATTGGGAAAGTTTAAAAGGAAAAGGAAGAGGTCAACCTAAAAATACATGATAAAATGTTCCTGACATTATTAATTTCACTTTGTCGAAAAGGGAAAAAAAGCATCATTACTTTCACAGAAACATCATGCTATGCTGCCTAACAAACCTTGATCTAACAATTTAATATGTTCTAATGTTCAAGTATTGCACCGAGACACGGTGTACGAGTCCTACGAGACTTACAAATGTGTTTCATTTTGAAAATATAACATAAGAAAACGTCTGTAATCCTTCTTCTAATACACATCCTCCAAATTTATTTAGTCTTTTCCCTCTTTATTTCAAATCATTTACTTTAATTTCCGTGTTCAGTATATTTGTTTACAGAAACGTCTCCTCTAAATTTCTGCCCAATTTTACTTTCCTGTGTGTTCTCCTCACATGCAATTATTCTCTTTGACCATGCCTCAGCATATTGCCTTATCTCTTAGGCATTGTTAATGCTTCATGGAACCACTCGATAGAGTTCACTGAGGGCTGGGGGATGGTATTAGGCTATCAGCAGAGAAGCTGTGGGGATGTGAGACAGAAATGTGCAAACATAATTTGAGGAAGGACTTAAACCGCAGGTGCATGTGCAATTATGCACCTAATTTTTGTAATCATAGGCAGTCAGAATAATTTGGATCCAGCTTTGCAAGAAAAGATACTTTGGGGAGTCTTAAAAATCTTGTGACACGCAACTTTTGGATGATTGGCAGAAGCCATAGAAAATTTAACTAGTCCCCATTTCTCTCTTCTCCCCACCACCAGCATAATTTACCATTCTTTGTTCTCGAAAATCAAATGTACAATGCAGGCACAAAATTTGAATTCGTCATATATGGGAGGACAGAGAGCTACTTTCACTATTGAAGGCTAATGATTCATGGTAATGTTGGTAATGTTGATCCTTGAATGAAATAGCAAAGGCCCACACACATTAATATCAGCCCATGGTCCCGCTAATATCAGCGCACGAGTAGATACAATATCTACAATAACACCCAAAAATAATGGAGACTGCAGAAAGGGATGGGGAAAAACCTGCTGGACCAGAGCAACTGTAGGAGCTAGAAAAATGCATACATTCTTTTGAGGCTTTTTAATCAGGTGTCCCATCTCATATATTAGTAAAACAGCAATATGAGTTTTCCCACAGCCTGTTCCTAGATAGATGATTACATTCTCCTCCACGGCTTTCATACAAAGGTCTATCTGGTACCTGTGAGTATTTCAAAACATCAATTAGATTTGATTTTCTGTCTCAACCTATTCGGAGTCAGAATTCAGACATACATCAAAGAGGGTAATTATTCATTCGAGTTCTAATGTCATAGACTGTCACTAAGATGACATCAAGCAACATGTAAAACAAACATTAAAATCGTTTCTTTCTTTCATTCCTTATAGGTGATGATAACAATACCTCTTACTTGAACCAGAAAAGGAAGATAAAAAGATTGTGAAAGAACAAAGAAAAAAAATCTAAAATTTTAAGTAAAAAACAACCTTACAATGGAAAATAGTCAGCAGATTTTTTTTTTAATAAGAATCGAGATCATATTATATATATATAAAAAGGATCATGTGATAATTACAAAAGGCGGATAAGATATCCGCAGACGGAACACTTAGTACCCACTAAATATCAAGAAGATATAACACTCCAATCTTTGTGGTCAACAAATCGCCTTTCTCCATTATACTGATTACTGAGCAAGGAACAACAAGAAGTAAATTCCTTTGGTATTCTTCTTTTATGTCAGCAAATTATCAGGTGGACCCCAAAAAAAAAAGTGATCGCTCAGGCGAATTTGACATCAATTACGATGATGTTATCGATACCTCGATCTATAAAAGGTTAACTAGCCTGTGAAAAAAATATTGGCATGCCATTGATAAGTATATAAACATGTACAAGCAGCTGGCTTGGTATCTCTCAGGGCCAAACCATGAGCCGACACACAGTTGGCAGTTAGCAGGCTTGTGCTTTACTGCACATGCTTGATGGATTTAACAAGTTATATTGCGCCAAGAGCATATATTTAAGGATCTCCACAATGTCAGGGTGGACTAACAGATAATTTATCCAAAAATTAACCTTGCAAGAAGCAGCTTTCCAATTTTGTAAGTACAAAGGTTGTATGTAAACATGTACAAGCACGCTGAGAAGAATGAATAGCTGGCTTGGTATCTCTCAGGGCCAAACCATGAGCCGACACACAGTTGGCAGTTAGCAGGCTTGTGCTTTACTGCACATGCTTGATGGATTTAACCAGTTTTATTGCGCCAAGAGCATATATTTAAGGATCTCCACAATATCAGGGTGGGATTAACAGATAATTTATCCAAAAATTAACCTTGCAAGAAGCAGCTTTCCAATTTTGTAAGTACAAAGGTTGGATTTTGCACGTAAGAACATATGTACCTGAACCTTTATTTAACTAGTTCACATAATTAACGAGGTAACATCCCAATATGTTATATTATTTACACTACAATTGAGAATGCTGATAAAGAGACGGATTTTCCACAAGCATGCAAAAGTCCAGCCAGCTTCATTCTCGACAAAATCCAGTGCAGCATGCTGTACTGATCGCACATGACTCTGACATGCCAAAAAAACCTACCAGCATTATCATCTCCCTTCTATTCATTTTCCCTCTTCTCCTACTTTCCCATACACAACAATTAAAATTAAAAAAAACAGAGACAAACAAAATCAAAAGGACCAAAAAAAAAAAAATCAAACAACACCCACAAAGGAAATGCAGCAGCACTATGAAGAAACTATAACTTTTACGAGATAAAAAAGCTTACTTTCTGGCGATTGTTCTGGGGTCTTTCTCCGACTTATTTGTATTTTTCTGTTCCTCATCACCCTCGAGAGAAAGAGATGATAGCTGCTCCGAAATCCCGTCTGCTACATCCGGTCTTCGGTGGAGCGGACTGCCGCAGCCGCCGTCCATACAAGCGGTGCCGGCGGTGGTGATCGCCGTCGGACAGTAGATTGACCTGTAGTGAACCAAAGTCTGACCAGAGTCTCGAGAGTTGGCGTAAGAAAGTGAGTTTTTGGGGATTCGTGTGAGAGAGAGTAAAATAAAAGCAACTCAAATTTTTTAAAAAAAAAAACAATTGACAACAATTGTATTCGATTTTATTTTATTATATATATCGTATTTTTTTTTATTAAAGAAACAATTATAGGGAGGGTTTTTTTTTGTGTGTGTGGAAAAAATGACAAAAATTGTTGGAAATAAAAGTAATTATTATAATAATCTAATATTTAATAATGTGTTAGTAGTATATTGGATTTAGTTGTTGGATGTGTTTACGAAACATATTATGTAAAATAATTTGATTGAATTTTTTTTCTTTTTTTCTTTTATTTACTTTTCTCTTTTTATTTTTTAAAAATTTGCTTTGTTGTTTACTGAATTTTGGAGAATCATTTTATGTACAACAAATGTGTGCTAATTATTAAGGTTTCGTTTGGATATATACTTGTAAAATGTTTATGTAAAAGTGTTTTTTAAAAAAATTATAAAATATTTTTAAAATTATTTTAACAATAATATGTGTTTGGACAATTAGTCTATAAAAATATTTTAACATTTCAAAAGTAATGTTCTTCTTCTTTGTCTTCCATAATTTCATCTAAAAACATTAAAAATATCTCTCGAATATTTTTTAAAAACTATACTTGGAGAACACTTTTTTAAAAACATTTTTCAAAAATATTTTACAAAAAATTTGTCCAAACACATACTTCAAATTTTTTTAACTTATAAAACGATAAAAATATTTTTGAAGTACATGTCCAAACGAAAGCTAAAGATCGATTATAATGGAAATATTTGAACTACTTTAATATATATTGGGAACATTTGAACTATTTAATATATATCTTCTTATTAATAAGAATATTCAAGAGTATTTTTTGTTTAGATGAGAATATACAAGATTTTTGTGGTAATATCAAATTGCGCAATTAAATTGGCTTGTGCAATGTCGAAAACTTTACAATTTATCTGATAGTATCATCTCAAGTTTAGAATGGTATCTAGACTTCGAGATTCTATTGTTATAAACTCTCCTTCAAATTCAAAAAAACATTTGGTTGATGCAATCAATTTTAAATTAGATTTATTTTGTTAGAATGGTATATAGATGTTGAGACTCGATTGTAACAAACTCTTCTTCAAATTTTTTAAAAAAAGTCGGTTGATGCAATCAATTTTAAAGTAGATTTATCTCGTCAAAAATATATGAATGTTATTAAATTAAATCGAAAAAATTGGTGATTCTCTGATCTTTTATAAATACTAGCAATCTATGAACGTATTTTTTTTGTGTATATAAATAATTTAATTACAGTTATAATAAATATGAAATTTTTTTATGTTTTGCAAATAATATATATGTGGGTTTGTTGAGTATTAAAGAAAACTACAATAAATTAATTGAAATAAATCATTAACTTTAGCATGACAGAGACAGTAGGTGATTTTTTATAGTACAGATGATAAATGCAATTGTATTTTCTATTATTTTTTCAAATAATTATCTATATCTTTACTATATTATTAAGTGTGTGTATCTTAAAAAAACTGCTTTTGGTGTCATGATAAATTTTCTTAAATTTTTCGATTATACCCCCACACTACTAAAAAAACTATAATGTCTCATTTCCTCCTATTTTTTCTTCGGTTTTTCTTCTAACCTCCTTCTTTCTCTTTCATTTTTTCTTCACTGTCAAATTAAAATTTTATCTGTAGCCACTTTATCAAATTGGAGTTTTTATCAAATTATATATTTACGGGATACGCATCGTGTGTGTCACGGTGGCTTGTGAAGTATAATGTATGTTTGAAAGTTGTATTTATAAATTTACATTGGTGCAATTAGACACATCAAAACAGTTTCTAAATTAGTCTCGACTTTTATATAATATATATATATATATATATATTATGTTCTGTGTGTATATAATATAAATTTATTTTTTTAACTTTTTTTTTTTTTTTTTGCAAGTTGATAATTTTGTGGGGTTTTTTTTTTTGAAAAAAATATTTTAAAAGTGAGCATACCAAGATACTACTAAGGTGTTATTGCTTTATATATATAGTATAGTATGGCTACGTTTACTTTGAATAATGGAATTGAACAATGATAGATTAAAGTATGATTATTAATATAATTTGATATGATAGAGAGTGATTATGGATAAATAATAATATGTATAGTTGGATGTATTAATTTTGGGATTGAAATGATAATTAAGAACAAATTACGATTTCACCCTTTAGCTATCATAATAATCATATGTTCGGCAAAGAAGGAAAGAAGGTGGAAAATAAAAAGGAAGGACATAATTGATTTTTTTCATTCTCTCACTCCATAATATTTATAATCCCATTAAAAATTTAGAACTAAAAATCATCTCTCAATCCTATCATTAACGGGCCTAAAGATTTATACCATTTTTCAATTTTGCAAGTAAACATAGGATTAGTTGGTATTATCTATGTTATCCTTCATTTATCAAGGCAAGTAAACGCAGCCTATATATATAGATGACTTCATATTATCTTCACTTTCTATATAAAAAAAGCCACGAAAACTTTTAAATATTAAAAATGATCATTTTTTCAATATATATATAATTTTTTAAATACATAGTTTGAAATTTCTTCACTTTCTATATAAAAAAAACCACGAAAACTTATAAATATTAAAAATGATCCTTTTTTGAATATATATATATATATAATTTTTTAAATACATAGTTTGAAATTTATTTTTGAAAAAGGAACATGTAAAAAAATTAGTACATGATTTTATCTCAATGCATGCATAGTGTGCAGGATGCACAGAACTATAACATGGTGATTGTGACGTGGCCTTCTTTCCCTCTCTCTCTGCTATTATTATCTCTTTTTTGTTGGTCTTTTCTTTTTCTTTTTTTGTTTTAGTCAATTTGATGTCAACTTTTATTCATTTTTCTAACAAAAGCAGTGGGAAATCAACTTTATTATAAGACTTTGTAGTTTGTACCTTGTTAATGTAGCAAGAGCTGTCCCTTCAATTCTTACCAATTTTTTTTTAAATATAAGATTCGATTCTTAGCAATTAAGATAAGACTTGGTCCTTCAATAAGATTTAAGGGCACGATATTAATATCAATTTGTTTACTCTGCTCAAAATTTATCAGTTATGGTTTAAAAATGAACGAAAAAACTAGCCATAAAATATCAAAGGGCATGGACTAAAAGCAAAATAAAATATGCGATAGCTAAATATTCTTATTCGAAAATTTCAAATAAATAAATCAACTATCAGTAAATGCTTCTTCAAATGTTCAAATATATAGATGTTATGCTTGCTTATTTATCGAGAAAATGTTTTTTATTTTTTTTTAAAAAGTTGGGGAGTGGTAAATATCCAAGAAAATCAATGTTTGCGGTTTCGACTAGAGATTTGATTTGAGAAATGATTCAATGGATGATGATTTTTGAAATTATCCTCGGTGCCTTAGCCCTTACGTTTCTTAATTTTTGACCAAAATTCTCTTCTCTTCTCTTCTAAGTGTAAAAAGGCTTACTCTCTTTTAATTTTTCCAATTTATTTAGGTTCGGTGTGTGTTTTCACACAAATTTAAAAAATGTTTGGAAGGGTAAATTTTATATAAAATATTTTCTCATTTTGCTTTTATTTAATAAAAATTTTAATAGGATAAAGGAATGTATAGGTAGGTAATGATTTTAATTTCATCTGGGTAAATTAGTAAATAGTATGTCTATTGTGAGATGGTCTCACGAATTTTTATAATAAGACGAGTCAACTCTGTTCATATTACAATAAAAAATATCTTTGTATGAATAAACCAAATAAGAAATCAGTGTTATAAAATTGACTTGTGAAATCGTCTCACAAGATTCCGTGTAATTAATAAAATAGTATGGACTAATTAGATTTTCGAACTCTTATTCCTGCATAATATTTATTATAATGATTTATTAACTTAAAATAACTTTTTTTTTTGAAAGCAACTTAAAATAATATTGGTTTGTGATGAAATAAAATTCACATGAGCTATCAAATAATCCAGAAAACAACAGTAATTAAAATAAAAAAAATAATCCAGAAATATAATTTTAATCACCATAGAATTGGTTGTTGGTCAACTGCATGTTACGATTTATGAAAACAATAAATAAACGCTACAGGAATTTAGTTTACTTTAACCTATCTAAACCTACATAATATAATATTTTATTGAAAACATAGATAAAGCAATATTATAGGATATTATAAATCATACATAGGATATTACCAAATAATTTGATTATCAATTCTAAAAAAAAAATCGCTCGAAAACGCCTAAACGCCTTCACACGGCTAAACGGCTAAAGAGCTAAAAGAGAACTTTTTAATCAAATATTTGAACCTGTGATTTAACCTATAATAACTTGATTTATGTTTTTATGAATCCATAAACAACATAAGAACCAAGTTATAAATAATTATATTGTCAGATCATGATTTAGTACAAAATAGTTTAGCCTGCCATTATTATTGAAGAATATGATATTCCTAAAGTAGAACCAAAATTGGTTTATAAATTAGAAACTTTTGAACGATTAGTTTTAAAACAAGTAGTAAAAACTACTGAAGAATCTATTCATCTTCATAGAAATGAGATGGTAATTAGTTTATTAAACAAAAAGGATATTTTACCTTTTCAAAAAACTCATAAGTTTTTACATATAGGTTTAGTGCAAATTGCATTTAAACCTCTTACTTTAGAAGGACTACCAGAAAGTTTTTTAGCAGCTTTACGTGATGGTAGAAATTTGAATTGGAAACAATCTCTTATGGGAATAATTCAGTCAAGTCTGGCTCATGGACCAGTATATTTTGATGTTTATCCAAATCTCTCTTTATCTTTATCTGATATAAATATTCTTGATGCTTTGACATTAAATGTTAAAACTCATGGTTATAATTATATTCCTGGAACAAAAGTTATATGTATCTGCTATAGAATATATTTTAAACCTTTATTTACTTTAAATCCTATGTGTAAAAGAGTAGATAAAGATTTGAATGAAACAATTCTTATAGAGACAAATTTTAGTAGATCTAAGATCACTACTCGTAGATCTATCAAATGGGAAAAAATTATATTTCCTGAAAATTGGAAAATTGAACAAGCTGTTCCTAGAAATCCTATTATAAATAGTGATTTACAAAATATTGTTCAAAATAATGAAGGATCTGTAGAAATACAGTTTTCATAATGAACAAAGAAGATTATTGCCTTCCTCTGCTAGATCACTTTCCAGAACGAGATCTATGTATTCTCATATTTCTCCTGTAGACTATATGATTGATATACCTCAATCATACAGAGCATCCACTTCTCAAATAAGAGAAGACTATGGATCTCAATCCTCAAAAGAGGATGTAGTTGATGAATTAATTATCAACAAGAATAATATTGTTCATGGTATTCATAATGTTCAAAACATTAGAGACACTGATAAAATATCAGAAATGAATTTTATATAGTTGTTTTTATGGATAGTACGCTCAAACTTGATTTTTCTAAAGGATCTTTTGCTAGGCAAAAGATTAATTCTGAATTTTATCTTCCAAAATGGAATCTTTTCAGAAATTGGTATTTTCAAAGTTTTTCTGAAAAAAAATATGATATCATAAGATATGAATTCTATTCTTTCTGCGAAAAACATAATAAATTAATTCATTTTGTTCCTTGATTTATTAGAACTTATGTGATTGATTATATCAATGTTATTGAAAGAACTTATAAACTTTCTTCTGGTTCTATACAGAAATCTTTGTATCCTCCTCAGCAATCTTTTCAAATTGAAAAGAATAATAAAATTTTAAGTTTTGCTTCTTTTTCTAAATTGTTTGAGAATGATGCTTTGCAGGTTACTGTTAAACATATTAACCAAATTTTGGAAAAACAAAATTACACTAATCTTTATTTGACTATTTTAGGAGAAGAAATTACTTCTTTACATAATAGAATTGAAATGATTATTTCTGCTATAATTCAGATTAAACCAGATGTTCATATACAACAGAAGGAAGAGACCAACATTGTCTCCATAGCTTCTTCTTCTATTCAGCCTCCTCCTGATATCAAAGATTTTAAAATAAAATCTTCCATGTCAGAATTAGAAAAATTCATAGAAGAAAAATTTAAAAATTTTAATGTTTCCACTTTAGATGGCAAAATGGATGATAATTCTTCTATCTCAGATAATGAAATAAATAAATTAAAATGGGCTGATAGACCTACTCATAATAAATATTATTATAGTAGACCTACTCCTATGGATGTTCTTAATGAAGAACAAGAATATATTATTTCTAATAATTATAATGGGAAAAGCATTTATGAATGGAATATTGATGGTTTTGCAGATAAGCATATTTATAATATTGCTCACCGTATGCTTATGTATAGCACTGTTTGTAAGAATAATGGTAATACTGATAAAAATATTGCTAAAATGCTTACAGCAGGCTTTACTGGCCAACTTAAAGGTTGGTGGGATAATTATTTATCTCAAACTCATAGAGATGAAATTTTAGGAACTATAAAAATTGAGAATAATATTCCCACTGAGAATGCAGTATATACTTTAATCATGACTATGATTGATCATTTTACAGGTCGATTTACTGATAATAGTAAGAATATTCGTATTTTGCTTAGTAATTTACGATGCAAAACTCTTACTGATTTTAGATGGTATAAGATACTTTTCTATCTAGAATTTATGAATTACATGACTGTAATACTAGTCAATGGAAAGCCAAATTTATTGATGGTCTTCCAGGTTTATTTGCTGAAAGAGTTAGAAAATTCTAAGAAAAGATAATTTGTCTATTTCTTATGATAGTTATACTTATGGAAAACTTATTAGCACTTGTATCCAAGAAGGTCTAGCTCTTTGTAATGAATTAAAGCTAGATAAACAAATAAAAAGACAAAATTTATTAGAAAAAAGACAACTTGGTAAATTTTGTGACCAATTTGGTATTGATATGCCTAAAGATAAGAATAATTTACCTGAGACTAGTAGATCTAATAGATCTCACAGATTTTATAAAAAACGTCGTCACTTATCTGAAAAACAAAAAGATAAGAAAGAAAAACGTAAAGAGTTACGTAGACAGAAAAAGTCATATCCCAAGAAAAAATATAAAGTTATTTGTCATAAATGTGGTAAAGAAGGTCATTATGCTAATAAGTGTTGGACAAAAGACAAGATTAAAAATCTTGATATAGATAATAGTATTAAAGAAAAATTATTTAATATCTTTCTAACTTCTGATTCTGAAAATAGTTCAGAAAAAGAATCTTATAGTTCTGAAGATATTAATTCCTTAGAAAATGATTCGATTATCTCAGATTCCGTTACTGAGGATTGTAATGCTTATATTCAAGGACAAGTATGCACTAGGAAAGATGATAATGATGAGTTTTATAAACTTATGTCTCAATTTGAGGATATTAATATTAATGTTCTCGATAATAATAATATTTTAGAATTTCTTAAGAGGATTAAGGATCCTAGTTTAATTTCTAGTATCATTGATAAAATGGATAGTAATCCATCTGATAATAATAAGACAGAAAGTCTTATTAATCCTACTTATTCTATGACAGAAGTCAAAAAACTTCTTAAACAGAAGTATGAGAACCAAAATCCGGTGACTATTCAGGATTTAGTTCATGAGATTAATAATCTCAAGAAAGAAGTAAAAATTTTACAAAATGATAATTTAGTTCTTCATAAAAGAATTAATCAAATTGAGAAAGGAAAAAAAAAGTTTATGATCAAAGAAATTTTCAGAATACTGAAAATGATTATGATCAGGAGAATTATTTTCAAAAATTATCTTTATTTGATGACAATCATCTTTCTGTTTTGAGCATGATTATATCTCAAAAGTGGTATACTAATATTACCCTTTTAATTGATAACTCTTATAAGAAAAATTTTGTTGTTATGATTGATAGTGGTGCTGACTTAAATGTTATACAAGAAGGTCTTATACCTACAAAATATTTTCATAAGACTACTCATTCTTTATCTCATGCAGGTGGAGAACCCCTTGATATAAATTATAAATTACCTAAAGCTTATATTTGTAAGGATAAGAATTGTATTGTTATTAGCTTCTTACTTGCTAAAAATATTTCTAGCCAACTTATACTTGGTCTTCCTTTTATTTATAAAATTTATCCTTTAACTCACATAGATGAAAAAGGTATCACAAGTACCTTTGAAGGAAAACCTATTTCTTTTCAGTTCATTACAAAACCTATTAATAGAGTTTTAAATGAGTTGCAGGATAAAATTGATAGAAAGATTTTTCATATAAATTCTTTAAAAGAGGAAGTCAGTTCCTTAACTATTGAAGAAAAATTGAAGAATCCTAAATTACAGGAAAAAATTCAATTTGTTCATAATAAATTTTCTTTAAAAATCTATAATGATCATCCCAATGCTTTCTGGGATAGAAAGAAATATATTGTTTCTCTTCCTTATGAGAAAACTTTTGATGAAAAAACCATTCCTACCAAGGCTCGTCCTTATCAAATGAATTCTGAATATTTAGAATTATGTAAGAATGAAATAAAATATTTATTAGATAAGAAGTTGATAACTTCTTCTCAGTCTCCTTGGTCTTGTACTGCTTTTTATGTTAATAAACATTCAGAGAAGGAAAGAGGAGTTCTCAGGTTAGTAATAAATTACAAACCTCTTAATAAAGTTTTGAAATGGATTAGACATCCTATTCCTAACAAAAAAGATTTATTAGATAGACTTTTTAATGCTTTAATATTTTCAAAGTTTGATTTAAAATCAGGATATTGGCAGATTCAAATAAAAGAATCTGACAGATACAAAACTGCTTTTAATGTTCCAATAGGACATTACGAATGGACAGTTATGCCATTTGGACTGAAGAATGCCCCTTCAGAATTTCAACAAATTATGAATGATATATTTTATCCTTTTAGTAATTTTATCATTGTTTATATTGATGATATTCTAGTCTTTTCTAAAGACATTGAATCTCATTTTAAACACTTAGAAATATTTAGAAAAGTAGTTATTCAAAACGGTCTTGTTATATCAAAACCAAAAATGTCTTTATTTCAGAACAATATTAGATTCCTTGGTCATATGATAGAAAAAGGAAAAATTATTCCTATACAAAAAAGTATAGAAGTTGGTTCTAAATTTTCTGATGAAATAACTGATAAAACTCAGTTACAAAGATTTTTAGGAAGTCTTAATTATATATTTTCCTATATTAAAAATCGTACTAATGATTATGCTATTTTATATGATAGACTCAAGAAGAATCCCCCTCCTTGGACTATAGAACATACTGAGGCTGTTAGAAAAATAAAGGAAAAGGTTAAAAATATTCCTTGTCTTATGTTGGCTAATCCCCAATGGGAAAAAATTATTGAAACAGATGCTTCTGATATAGGTTTTGGAGGAATTCTTAAACAGGTTAATCCTGATACCAAACAAGAATATCTTGTTAGATTTTATTCTGGTAAATGGAATGGTGCTCAGAAAAATTATGCTATCATAGCTAAAGAAATTCTTGCTATAGTTAGATGTGTTTTAAAATTTCAAGATGATTTATATAATAAAAAATTTATAATTAAAACAGATTGTAGATATGCTAAATTTATGTTTCAAAAAGATTTTAAACATGATGTTTCTAAGCAAATGTTTGCTAGATGGCAAGCTCATTTAGCGCCTTTTGATTTTGAAATTATTTATAAAAAAGGTGAAGATAATAATCTGCCTGATTTCTTAACTCGAGAATACTTGTCATATTTACAGGTATGAGTAATCCTGGTAGGGGAAATCATTCCTCTTATAGAGGAAGAGGTGGAAGAGGAGCATCTCCTCAAATAATTTCTCAACATGACAATAAAAAGCTTATAGCTCAGAATATTGCTAGTTAATCGGGGAGTAATACTCCAGACAAAAATAATCCATTATATGATGAGTTTCAAGAATTCTTGAAACAGAAAAAAGAAAAAGAAGGTAATATTCCAGATTCATCGGCATCATATGCTAATATTATAAAAGAAAATGATAATGATTCTCAATATATTGAGAGTGAATATCAAGACTTGATTCTTCTTATAGAAGAAAAAGACATCCAATGGATGGAAACTCCGTGGACTATCATGGAAAGATATTTATCCAACACATCATATGTGAATGGATCTCATAAACAAAGAGGATTTTATGAAAATCTCCTTTTGTCCACTAATACCGTGGAAATTACTCATTTTTCTTGTAATACTCAACAGCAAGAAGTTTATAACTTCTCAAAATTCATTGTCAAAAAGATTATATCTATTGAAGAATGGGGAATATCTCCACTAGTTAAAAAAGAATTTTCATACAATAAAATGAATTTTAAATTCAATTATTGGGATTATGTAGAAGGTTTTAATAAAACCTTATTTTATGAAAATCAAAAAAGAAAACATTCGTGGTTTTTAAAAGTCTGCGAAAATGTTTTTCATCACCCAGTTTCTAACTGGTTTTTAGACTGGTGGAAGATATTTGGTCCCTCGGTAAAATTTTTTTCTGAAATCCTTAAAGGATTAATGGAAGAATGGATTGACTGTTCTCCAAAAATTCAAGAATTATCTTCTAATACTATTGAAGGCAAGACATCTTGCATGTTCTTTATTGAATTCGGTATTCCATGGATTTGGAAATGGAAACCCCAAGCTGGTTATACAGACAGAGGAATCCCTTGTTTATGGAGAAAAATTTTAACAAAATTCTGGAAAAAAATGATAAGAGAAGACCCAGAGACAAGAAAAGTGTATGGTGATGAAACCATTCAAAGTATTAATGAGAAAATCAAAGCTTATAAGCATGACTTGGAAAATAAAAAAGAGAAAGAGACTCCTAGTCCTTTCAAAATTATTACCCAAAAATATTCAGAGATTTATTCCAAAGAAAAAATGGTTGAGTTATATCTTGAAGAAATGAAGAAAGATCTTTGCAGAAATCTTTCATACCCAGATTCAAAATCAGACACTTCTATGACATCGGAATCAAGTGATACAAAATTCCATCGACAAATGTTACAGGATGCACAAGATCTTGAGGAAGAAATTATAGACTTTTCCATTGATAAAGTCTTTGATTCTTTAAAAGAGTCATTAAAAGAGAATATTAAAAAGAGTGGATTATAATGGATGAACACAAAGATATCTGTCCCAGATGTTTCTGCTACATACAGTGGAAAAAGAATTTTGATCAAATCATTATTAAAGGCCATAATAAGAGGCAGAAGAGTATTGAAGAAAACTATTCTTATCTACAAAGGAAGAGGATTCTCAAAGACACCAAGAAATCAATAAAATATCATAATGCTAAATTTCAGCATTGTATGAAGAAATATCCGGAAACTCCTGAATGCATTCATCAACAACTACCAAGAGACATGATGTGATGGCATGATGTGATTGCCATAATAATGGCTTACGTAATATATTAGCATGGTTATGATGGCCATCAAGGACCACTCAAAGTGGTGAGGACCACAAAGAAATTGGTGCACTACTTTAATAAAGTAGTTTGGAATTATTTACTTTTATAAAGAAAAGTTGTATTTTTTTATTGGAATCCGGGGTTTCATGTCCGGCTCTTCCCTCTATTTATAGGATAGTTTTCAGTTTTGTAAGTACACTGCAATGTAGAATACTACTCTCTCTTTTAATCTCTCTTGTAATTACACTCTTGAAGCTTTCAAAAATAAAACTTCTTCTGGTTTTATTGTAAGTTTCCTTGTTCTCTTTAAATATTATTTTGTTATTTAAAATTTTTATTTTTGTGTATTTAGCCTGAATGGCAGGCTAAACTATTTGGTACTAAATCATGATCTGACAATATAATTATTTATAACTTGGTTCTTATGTTTTTTATGGATTCATAAAAACATAAATCAAGTTATTATAGATTAAATCACAGGTTCAAATATTTGATTAAAAAGTTCTCTTTTAGCTCTTTAGCCGTTTAGCCATGTGAAGGCGTTTAGGCGTTTTCGAGCGATTTTTTTCGAGAATTGATAATCAAATTATTTGGTAATATCCTGTGTATGATTTATAATATCCTATAATATTGCTTTATCTATGTTTTCCTGGTTCCAGAATGGTAGTTATCAATTAAAAGGGTAATATCCTATGTATGATTTATAATATCCTATAATATTGCTTTATCTATGTTTTCTTGGTTCCATAATGGTATCAGAGCCATGGTGGTAAATAATGTATTGTTTAGTTATTGATTTAGTACAAAAGTTTCATAAAAATGAATCTTTCTAAGATCAATAATGATACTGTTCAAAACAGTATTATTGAAGAATATGATATTCCTAATAATTTAGAATTATTGAACAAATGGACTATTCCTAAAGTAGAACCAAAATTGGTTTATAAATTAGGAACTTTTGAACGATTAGGTTTAAAAAAAGTAGTAAAAACTACTGAAGAATCTATTCCTCTTCATAGAAATGAGATGGTAATTAGTTTATTAAACAAAAAGGATATTTTACCTTTTCAAAAAACTCATAAGTTTTTACATATAGGTTTAGTGCAAATTGCTTTTAAACCTCTTACTTTAGAAGGACTACCAGAAAGCCTTTTAGCAGCTTTACGTGATGGTAGAAATTTGAATTGGAAACAATCCCTTATGGGAATAATTCAGTCTAGTCTGGCTCATGGACCAGTCTATTTTGATGTTTATCCAAATCTCTCTTTATCTTTATCTGATATAAATATTCTTGATGCTTTGACATTAAATTTTAAAACTCATGGTTATAATTATATTCCTGGAACAGAAGTTATATGTATCTGTTATAGAATATATTTTAAACCTTTATTTACTTTAAATCCTATGTGTAAAAGAGTAGATAAAGATTTGAATGAAACAATTCTTATAGAGACAAATTTTAGTAGATCTAAGATCACTACTCGTAGATCTATCAAATGGGAAAAAAATTATATTTCCTGAAAATTGGAAAATTGAACAAGCTGTTCCTAGAAATCCTATTATAAATAGTGATTTACAAAATATTGTTCAAAATAATGAAGGATCTGTAGAAATACAGTTTTCATAATGAACAAAGAAGATTATTGCCTTCCTCTGCTAGATCACTTTCCAGAACGAGATCTATGTATTCTCATATTTCTCCTGTAGACTATATGATTGATATACCTCAATCATACAGAGCATCCACTTCTCAAATAAGAGAAGACTATGGATCTCAATCCTCAAAAGAGGATGTAGTTGATGAATTAATTATCAACAAGAATAATATTGTTCATGGTATTCATAATGTTCAAAACATTAGAGACACTGATACAATATCAGAAATGAATTTTATATAGTTGTTTTTATGGATAGTACGCTCAAACTTGATTTTTCTAAAGGATCTTTTGCTAGGCAAAAGATTAATTCTGAATTTTATCTTCCAAAATGGAATCTTTTCAGAAATTGGTATTTTCAAAGTTTTTCTAAAAAAAATATGATATCATAAGATATGAATTCTATTCTTTCTGCGAAAAGCATAATAAATTAATTCCTTTTGTTCCTTGGTTTATTAGAACTTATGTGATTGATTATATCAATGTTATTGAAAGAACTTATAAACTTTCTTCTGGTTCTATACAGAAATCTTTGTATCCTCCTCAGCAATCTTTTCAAATTGAAAAGAATAATAAAATTTTAAGTTTTGCTTCTTTCTCTAAATTGTTTGAGAATGATGCTTTGCAGGTTACTGTTAAACATATTAACCAAATTTTGGAAAAACAAAATTACACTAATCTTTATTTGACTATTTTAGGAGAAGAAATTACTTCTTTACATAATAGAATTGAAATGATTATTTCTGTTATAATTCAGATTAAACTAGATGTTCATATACAACAGAAGGAAGAGACCAACATTGTCTCCATAGCTTCTTCTTCTATTCAGCCTCCTCCTGATATCAAAGATTTTAAAATAAAATCTTCCATGTCAGAATTAGAAAAATTCATAGAAGAAAAATTTAAAAATTTTAATGTTTCCACTTTAGATGGCAAAATGGATGATAATTCTTCTATCTCAGATAATGAAATAAATAAATTAAAATGGGCTGATAGACCTACTCATAATAAATATTATTATAGTAGACCTACTCCTATGGATGTTCTTAATGAAGAACAAGAATATATTATTTCTAATAATTATAATGGGAAAAACATTTATGAATGGAATATTGATGGTTTTGCAGATAAGCATATTTATAATATTGCTCACCGTATGCTTATGTATAGCACTGTTTGTAAGAATAATGGTAATACTGATAAAAATATTGCTAAAATGTTTACAGCAGGCTTTACTGGCCAACTTAAAGGTTGGTGGGATAATTATTTATCTCAAACTCATAGAGATGAAATTTTAGGAACTATAAAAATTGAGAATAATATTCCCACTGAGAATGCAGTATATACTTTAATCATGAATATGATTGATCATTTTACAGGTCGATTTACTGATAATAGTGAGAATATTCGTATTTTGCTTAGTAATTTACGATGCAAAACTCTTACTGATTTTAGATGGTATAAAGATACTTTTCTATCTAGAATTTATGAATTACATGACTGTAATACTAGTCAATGGAAAGTCAAATTTATTGATGGTCTTCCAGGTTTATTTGCTGAAAGAGTTAGAAAAATTCTAAGAAAAGATAATTTGTCTATTCCTTATGATAGTTATACTTATGGAAAACTTATTAGCACTTGTATCCAAGAAGGTCTAGCTCTTTGTAATGAATTAAAGCTAGATAAACAAATAAAAAGACAAAATTTATTAGAAAAAAGACAACTTGGTAAATTTTGTGACCAATTTGGTATTGATATGCCTAAAGATAAGAATAATTTACCTGAGACTAGTAGATCTAATAGATCTCACAAATTTTATAAAAAACGTCGTCACTTATCTGAAAAACAAAAAGATAAGAAAGAAAAACGTAAAGAGTTACGTAGACAGAAAAAGTCATATCCCAAGAAAAAATATAAATTTATTTGTCATAAATGTGGTAAAAAAGGTCATTATGCTAATAAGTGTTGGACAAAAGAAAAGATTAAAAATCTTGATATAGATAATAGTATTAAAGAAAAATTATTTAATATCTTTCTAACTTTTGATTCTGAAAATAGTTCAGAAAAAGAATCTTATAGTTCTGAAGATATTAATGCCTTAGAAAATGATTCGATTATCTCAGATTCCGATACTGAGGATTGTAATGCTTATATTCAAGGACAAGTATGCACTAGGAAAGATGATAATGATGAGTTTTATAAACTTATGTCTCAATTTGAGGATATTAATATTAATGTTCTCGATAATAATAATATTTTAGAATTTCTTAAGAGGATTAAGGATCCTAGTTTAATTTCTAGTATCATTGATAAAATGGATAGTAATCCATCTGATAATAATAAGACAGAAAGTCTTATTAATCCTACTTATTCTATGACAGAAGTCAAAAAACTTCTTAAACAGAAGTATGAGAACCAAAATCCGGTGACTATTCAGGATTTAGTTCATGAGATTAATAATCTCAAGAAAGAAGTAAAAATTTTACAAAATGATAATTTAGTTCTTCATAAAAGAATTAATCAAATTGAGAAAGGAAGAAAAAATTTATGATCAAAGAAATTTTCAGAATACTGAAAATGATTATGATCAGGAGAATTATTTTCAAAAATTATCTTTATTTGATGACAATCATCTTTCTGTTTTGAGCATGATTATATCTCAAAAGTGGTATACTAATATTACCCTTTTAATTGATAACTCTTATAAGAAAAATTTTGTTGCTATGATTGATAGTGGTGCTGACTTAAATGTTATACAAGAAGGTCTTATACCTACAAAATATTTTCATAAGACTACTCATTCTTTATCTCATGCAGGTGGAGAACCCCTTGATATAAATTATAAATTACCTAAAGCTTATATTTGCAAGGATAAGAATTGTATTGTTACTAGCTTCTTACTTGCTAAAAATATTTCTAGCCAACTTATACTTGGTCTTCCTTTTATTTATAAAATTTATCTTTAACTCACATAGATGAAAAAGGTATCACATGTATCTTTGAAGGAAAACCTATTTCTTTTCAGTTCATTACAAAACTTATTAATAGAGTTTTAAATGAGTTGCAGGATAAAATTGATAGAAAGATTTTTCATATAAATTCTTTAAAAGAGGAAGTCAGTTCCTTAATTATTGAAGAAAAATTGAAGAATCCTAAATTACAGGAAAAAATTCAATTTGTTCATAATAAATTTTCTTTAGAAATCTGTAATGATCATCCCAATGCTTTCTGGGATAGAAAAAAACATATTGTTTCTCTTTCTTATGAGGAAACTTTTGATGAAAAAAGCATTCCTACCAAGGCTCGTCCTTGTCAAATAAATTCTGAATATTTAGAATTATGTAAGAATGAAATAAAATCTTTATTAGATAAGAAGTTGATAACTTCTTCTCAGTCTCCTTGGTCTTGTACTGCTTTTTATGTTAATAAACATTCAGAGAAGGAAAGAGGAGTTCACAGGTTAGTAATAAATTACAAACCTCTTAATAAAGTTTTGAAATGGATTAGGCATCCTATTCCTAACAAAAAAGATTTATTAGATAGACTTTTTAATGCTTTAATATTTTCAAAGTTTGATTTAAAATTAGGATATTGGCAGATTCAAATAAAAGAATCTGACAGATACAAAACTGCTTTTAATGTTCCAATAGGACATTACGAATGGACAGTTATGTCATTTGGACTGAAGAATGCCCCTTCAGAATTTCAACAAATTATGAATGATATATTTTATCCTTTTAGTAATTTTATCATTGTTTATATTGATGATATTATAGTCTTTTCTAAAGAC
This sequence comes from Henckelia pumila, assembly GCF_033568475.1. Classification (NCBI taxonomy): domain Eukaryota; kingdom Viridiplantae; phylum Streptophyta; class Magnoliopsida; order Lamiales; family Gesneriaceae; genus Henckelia; species Henckelia pumila. The sequence continues at coordinate 33,788,176 of NC_133122.1, forward strand.
ATTGAATCTCATTTTAAACACTTAGAAATATTTAGAAAAGTAGTTATTCAAAACGGTCTTGTTATATCACAACCAAAAATGTCTTTATTTCAGACCAATATTAGATTCCTTGGTCATATGATAGAAAAAGGAAAAATTATTCCTATACAAAGAAGTATAGAATTTGGTTCTAAATTTTCTGATGAAATAACTGATAAAACTCAGTTACAAAGATTTTTAGGAAGTCTTAATTATATATCTTCCTATATTAAAAATCTTATTAATGATTCTGCTATTTTATATGATAGACTCAAGAAGAATCTCCCTCCTTGGACTATAGAACATACTGAGGCTGTTAGAAAAATAAAGGAAAAGGTTAAAAATATTCCTTGTCTTACGTTGGCTAATCCCCAATGGGAAAAAATTATTGAAACAGATGCTTCTGATATAGGTTTTGGAGGAATTCTTAAACAGGTTAATCCTGATACCAAACAAGAATATCTTGTTAGATTTTATTCTGGTAAATGGAATGGTGCTCAGAAAAATTTTGCTATCATAGCTAAAGAAATTCTTGCTATAGTTAGATGTGTTTTAAAATTTCAAGATGATTTATATAATCAAAAATTTATAATTAAAACAGATTGTAGATATGCTAAATTTATGTTTCAAAAAGATTTTAAACATGATGTTTCTAAGCAAATGTTTGCTAGATGGCAAGCTCATTTAGCGCCTTTTGATTTTGAAATTATTTATAAAAAAGGTGAAGATAAAAATCTGCCTGATTTCTTAACTCGAGAATACTTGTCATATTTACAGGTATGAGTAATCCTGGTAGGGGAAATCATTCCTCTTATAGAGGAAGAGGTGGAAGAGGAGCATCTCCTCAAATAATTGCTCAACATGGCAATAAAAAGCTTATAGCTCAGAATATTGCTAGTTAATCGGGGAGTAATACTCCAGACAAAAATAATCCATTATATGATGAGTTTCAAGAATTCTTGAAACAGAAAAAAGAAAAAGAAGGTAATATTCCAGATTCATCGGCATCATATGCTAATATTATAAAAGAAAATGATAATGATTCTCAATATATTGAGAGTGAATATCAAGACTTGATTCTTCTTATAGAAGAAAAAGACATCCAATGGATGAAAACTCCGTGAACTATCATGGAAAGATATTTATTCAACACATCATATGTGAATGAATCTCATAAACAAAGAGAATTTTATGAAAATTTCCTTTTGTCCACTAATACCGTGGAAATTACTCATTTTTCTGGTAATACTCAACAACAAGGAGTTTATAACTTCTCAAAATTCATTGTCAAAAAGATTATATCTATTGAAGAATGAAGAATATCTCCACTAGTTGAAAAAGAATTTTCATACAATAAAATGAATTTTAAATTCAATTATTGGGATTATGTAGAAGGTTTTAATAAAACCTTATTTTATGAAAATCAAAAAAGAAAACATTCGTGGTTTTTAAAAGTCTGCGAAAATGTTTTTCATCACCCAGTTCCTAACTGGTTTTTAGATTGGTGGAAGATATTTGGTCCCTCGGTAAAATTTTTTCCTGAAATCCTTAAAGGATTAATGGAAGAATGGATTGGCTGTTCTCCAAAAATTCAAGAATTATCTTCTAATACTATTGAAGGCAAGAAATCTTGCATGTTCTTTATTGAATTTGGTATTCCATGGATTTGGAAATGGAAACCCCAAGCTGGTTATAAAGACAGAGGAATCCCTTGTTTATGGAGAAAAAGTTTAACAAAATTCTGGGAAAAAATGATAAGAGAAGACCCAAAGACAAGAAAAGTGTATGGTGATGAAACCATTCTAAGTATTAATGAGAAAATCAAAGCTTATAAGCATGACTTGGAAAATAAAAAAGAGAAAGACACTCCTAGTCCTTTCAAAATTATTACCCAAAAATATTCAGAGATTTATTCCAAAGAAAAAATAGTTGAGTTATATCTTGAAGAAATGAAGAAAAATCTTTGCAGAAATCTTTCATACCCAGATTCAAAATCAGACACTTCTATGACATCGGAATCAAGTGATACAAAATTCCATCGACAAATGTTACAGGATGCACAAGATCCTGAGGAAGAAATTATAGACTTTTCCATTGATAAAGTCTTTGATTCTTTAAAAGAGTCATTAAAAGAGAATATTAAAAAGAGTGGATTATAATGGATGAACACAAAGATATCTGTCCCAGATGTTTCTGCTACATACATTGGAAAAAGAATTTTGATCAAATCATTATTAAAGGCCATAATAAGAGGCAGAAGAGTATTGAAGAAAACTATTCTTATCTACAAAGGAAGAGGATTCTCAAAGACACCAAGAAATCAATAAAATATCATAATGCTAAATTTCAGCATTGTATGAAGAAATATCCGGAAACTCCTGAATGCATTCATCAACAACTACTAAGAGACATGATGTGATGGCATGATGTGATTGCCATAATAATGGCTTACGTAATATATTAGCATGGTTATGATGGCCATCAAGGACCACTCAAAGTGGTGAGGACCACAAAGAAATTGGTGCACTACTTTAATAAAGTAGTTTGGAATTATTTACTTTTATAAAGAAAAGTTGTATTTTTTTATTGGAATCCGGGGTTTCATGTCCGACTCTTCCCTCTATTTATAGGATAGTTTTCAGTTTTGTAAGTACACTGCAATTTAGAATACTACTCTCTCTTTTAATCTCTCTTGTAATTACACTCTTGAAGCTTTCAAAAATACTTCTTCTGGTTTTATTGTAAGTTTCCTTGTTCTCTTTAAATTTTATTTTGTTATTTAAAATTTTTATTTTTGTGTATTTAGCCTGAATGGCAGGCTAAACTATTTGGTACTAAACCATGATCTGACAATATAATTATTTATAACTTGGTTCTTATGTTGTTTATGGATTCATAAAAACATAAATCAATCTATTATAGGTTAAATCACAGGTTCAAATATTTGATTAAAAAGTTCTCTTTTAGCTCTTTAGCCGTTTAGCCGTGTGGCATTTAGGCATTTTCGAGCGATTTTTTTTTAGAATTGATAATCAAATTATTTGGTTATATCCTATGTATGATTTATAATATCCTATAATATTGCTTTATCTATGTTTTCCTGGTTCCAGAATGGTAGTTATCAATTAAACGGGTAATATCCTATGTATGATTTATAATATCCTATAATATTGCTTTATCTATGTTTTCCTGGTTCCAGAATGGTATCAGAGCCATGGATGTATTGTTTAGTGATTGATTTAGTACAAAAGTTTCATAAAAATGAATCTTTCTAAGATCAATAATGATACTGTTCAAAACAGTATTATTGAAGAATATGATATTCCTAATAATTTAGAATTATTGAACAAACAGACTATTCCTAAAGTAGAACCAAAATTGGTTTATAAATTAGAAACTTTTGAACGATTAGGTTTAAAACAAGTAGTAAAAACTACTGAAGAATCTATTCCTCTTCATAGAAATGAGATGGTAATTAGTTTATTAAACAAAAAAGATATTTTACCTTTTCAAAAAACTCATAAGTTTTTACATATAGGTTTAGTGCAAATTGCTTTTAAACCTCTTACTTTAGAAGGACTATCAGAAAGCTTTTTAGCAGCTTTACGTGATGGTAGAAATTTGAATTGGAAACAATCCCTTATGGGAATAATTCAGTCTAGTCTGGCTCATGGACCAGTCTATTTTGATGTTTATCCAAATCTCTCTTTATCTTTATCTAATATAAATATTCTTGATGCTTTGACATTAAATGTTAAAACTCATGGTTATAATTATATTCCTGGAACAGAAGTTATACGTATCTGTTATAGAATATATTTTAAACCTTTATTTACTTTAAATCCTATGTGTAAAAGAGTAGATAAAGATTTGAATGAAGCAATTCTTATAGAGACAAATTTTAGTAGATCTAAAATCACTACTCGTAGATCTATCAAATGGGAAGAAATTATATTTCCTGAAAATTGGAAAATTGAACAAGCTGTTCCTAGAAATCCTATTATAAATAGTGATTTACAAAATATTGTTTAAAATAATGAAGGATCTGTAGAAATACAGTTTCATAATGAACAAAGAAGATTATTGCCTTCCTCTGCTAGATCACTTTCCAGAACGAGATCTATGTATTCTCATATTTCTCATGTAGACTATATGATTGATATACCTCAATCATCCAGAGCATCCACTTCTCAAATAAGAGAAGACTATGGATCTCAATCCTCTAAAGAGGATGTAGTTGATGAATTAATTATCAACAAGAATAATATTGTTCATGGTATTCATAATGTTCAAAACATTAGAGACACTGATACAATATCAGAAATGAATTTTATATAGTTGTTTTTATGGATTGTACGCTCAAACTTGATTTTTCTAAAGGATCTTTTGCTAGGCAAAAGATTAATTCTGAATTTTATCTTCCAAAATGGAATCTTTTCAGAAATTGGTATTTTCAAAGTTTTTCTAAAAAAGAATATGATATCATAAGATATGAATTCTATTCTTTCTGCGAAAAGCATAATAAATTAATTCCTTTTGTTCCTTGGTTTATTAGAACTTATGTGATTGATTATATCAATGTTATTGAAAGAACTTATAAACTTTCTTCTGGTTTTATACAGAAATCTTTGTATCCTCCTCAGCAATCTTTTCAAATTGAAAATAATAATAAAATTTTAAGTTTTGCTTCTTTCTCTAAATTGTTTGAGAATGATGCTTTGCAGGTTACTGTTAAACATATTAACCAAATTTTGGAAAAACAAAATTACACTAATCTTTATTTGACTATTTTAGGAGAAGAAATTACTTCTTTACATAATAGAATTGAAATGATTATTTCTGCTATAATTCAGATTAAACCAGATGTTCATATACAACAGAAGGAAGAGACCAACATTGTCTCCATAGCTTCTTCTTCTATTCAGCCTCCTCCTGATATCAAAGATTTTAAAATAAAATCTTCCATGTCAGAATTAGAAAAATTCATAGAAGAAAAATTTAAAATTTTAATGTTTCCACTTTAGATGGCAAAATGGATGATAATTCTTCTATCTCAGATAATGAAATAAATAAATTAAAATGGGCTGATAGACCTACTCATAATAAATATTATTATAGTAGACCTACTCCTATGGATGTTCTTAATGAAGAACAAGAATATATTATTTCTAATAATTATAATGGGAAAAGCATTTATGAATGGAATATTGATGGTTTTGCAGATAAGCATATTTATAATATTGCTCACCGTATGCTTATGTATAGCACTGTTTGTAAGAATAATGGTAATACTGATAAAAATATTGCTAAAATGCTTACAACAGGATTTACTAGCCAACTTAAAGGTTGGTGGGATAATTATTTATCTCAAACTCATAGAGATGAAATTTTAGGAACTATAAAAATTGAGAATAATATTTCCACTGAGAATGCAGTATATACTTTAATCATGACTATGATTGATCATTTTACAGGTCGATTTATTGATAATAGTAAGAATATTCGTATTTTGCTTAGTAATTTACGATGCAAAACTCTTACTGATTTTAGATGGTATAAAGATACTTTTCTATCTAGAATTTATGAATTACATGACTGTAATACTAGTCAATGGAAAGCCAAATTTATTGATGGTCTTCCAGGTTTATTTGCTGAAAGAGTTAGAAAAATTCTATGTAGTGACCCGTATCCGTGATTAACGATTAATGAGTAATTAATCATGTAATCATGTTTGGGTTAAGTAAAGCACGATTAAGGAAATTCTAGGAGGATTAACGGAGCCCAAAAATGGATCCAGGACACTCGAAATTTGTTTAAAGGGTTCCAAGACTCGAGTGGGATCGGAAGCAACAATCTAGGATCGGAGCGTCCGATCAAGAACGGAGCTTTCGATGGCTGTCGGTGACAGGTGTGTGGTTGCATGTGGACCGAATGACACGTGGCGAACGGAGCGTCCGATCGGGGAACGGAGCTTCCGATCTGCCGAAACGGAACATCCGATCGAGGAACGGAGCTTCCGATCGACGTCTATAAATATAGGGTCCGAGCTCCTCATTTCTTGCCAATTCCGAATTCCTCTCCTTCGCCCTAGTAGCTTTATTTTGGGCTTTGGGTACTCTTATTTTAGAGTTGGAGTAGGAAATATATTTTAGTATAGTCAGACAGTGTCTGACATAGTAGCGGGGTAGTGCTCGTGTAGTGGAGCAGTGCTCGAAGCTGTGGAGCTGCAGCAGGGGTGTGCCCCTAGTTGCGGGATAGTCGCCATCAGTGGGCTGACGACGGACGCAGGTATAGCTATGGTCTCCTTAAATTATTTAGGAGTATGCAATAGCTTAGTTAAGACTTTTAGAGCTTATTGAATGATGCACGGATATTTGCATTGTAGAGTTGATGATAGGCTTGGAACCTAGAGTGGGACTGCTAGGATTTTCCTGTAGTAAGGTACGTAAGTACTGACTGAGATTGCCAGCATGATATATATTATATGTGTTGCATGAGTATGTGCTATATGTTTTACCATGTTTTACGTCTTTAGCACATGCATATGTTTTTACGGAGACTGCATCGGGATGATGTGAGTCATGACAGTTTCCATCAGTCGAGACGATTCTTCCTGAGGATTCGTGTCTTGGAAATATACGAGTACCACTCGGAGTCGCTCTCTAGCCCGGTACTGTGTATTCCAGGCGCCCAGAGAAAGTGATTTAACCCTGATTTTTGAAGTCACTTATGTGTTGCATATAAAATATATATATCATTGCTTTCGTATTGAGCTTAGAGCTCACGTCCAGTGTTTCTGTATGTCTGGACACCCCATTCGACGGGGCAGTTGTAGGTGCATGGTTGGGCACCAGGAGCTTGGAGTAGCTATTGACCACTGAAGACAGCAGGATTTAGCTGTAGGTTTTTCCTTTAGGGTTATTTATTTCGATTGAGTTGTATAAATCGAATTTATTTATCCAGTTGTATTCTGCCGGTCTGTTTTAATTTTGAAACGCCTACTACTACTAAAATGCGGAAAAACTTTTTTTTTTTTTTAAATAATACTATACATATACGCCCATACATATATGTATATAAAAATAACATATATTTCTTAAATAACCTGAAAAATATTAAATAAATAAATAAATCCTTAAAATGTTTCATGCATCAATTTAAAATGATAAACAATGCTGCTGAAAAATCTCATATGCGGAATAATAATAAAATAAAACATGTTTCAAAATTCCATCATAATAAACTAAATAACTGCGACGGTCACGGGGTCCACTGCTCCGTGAGCTCATACGTCCCCACCACCGGTAGGAGCTACATAAATGTCATCATGCTCACCTGCACCATATAAGCGTAGTGAGCCTAGAGGCTCAACATGTCTAATCCTTGATAACGAGGTTTAAAATAATGCAACACATAATCATACTAATACATATAACTTACGTGGACATGCATGCATGATCTTAAAATAAATGCATCATGAAAATTATTTATCATCAGTCGTACATACCTCATAACTAATCATACATAACATAATTGAGCATGTCATAATCGTAAAAACTGTGTATGGTCATATCCATGAATGTGACTAATAACTGTGCCGACTGATCAGTCTAAAGAACCATCGTACGTGGCGGTGGATAAATCCACCTCTATGCTGGTAGTAAACTACCTCTGTGCCAGTGGTAAAACCACTTCTATGCCGGTAGTAGAACTACCTCTGTGTCAGTGGTAAAACCACTTCTATGCTGTCACATCACTTCAATTTCCATAAAAATATTTTTCATGCTCAATTTCTTAATCATAAACACATCATAAAATATTTCATGTATGCATGCACTTAAAATATGTTCGTAATATATATTTAATTAATTTTAATAATAAATATACTTTTACTTAAAATAGACTTCATGCATAAAAATAATTAAATATATATTCCGGACTTAGTTTATTTTCATGGATTGGTCCAGACTGCTGGTCTCTCTACTAAACCCCTTAACTGACTTAAAACCTGTTAACTAACTTAAAGCCCATAATTAACTAAATAATTTTAAAAATCATAATTTTTACTAAAATAAAATATTTAAATGTTATTGGGCTTAAATAAAAATATTTAGGCCCAATAACTAATTAATTCATAAAAATTCCTAGACTGACCCAATAAAATCACTGACTAGTCCAAAAATTCCGATGGGCCCACGGGCCCATAAAATTATTGGGTTAACTTAAAAATAATTTAAAAAGCCCAAATAAAATTATTTGGAAGCCCAAATAATTTTATTTCTAATTAAATGGCCCAAAAACCAATTAAAACATTAAACATTTTAAAATTAAAAATACTCGAGCCCGGCCCACCTAGCCCGGACCCGGACCTACCTGACCCGACCCTAGACCCTACTGACCCGACCCACTACCCTGACCCGACCCGGAACCACCCAGAACCCCCCTACCCGACACCCCCCTCTCCTTGCCCTCGGCTGCGCGAGCAGCAGCCTTCCGGGGCAGTTGCCGCCATGCTCCGGCCTTCCACTGGCCGGAGCACCACCACCTACCTCTAGCCCTCTTCAAGACGTTTCCAACCATGTAAGAACCAGCCCAAACCATCAAGTATAGAGGGAGAACGAAGCTCTGCAAAACTGCCTACCCGCAGCTCGCGCGCAGACAGGAGCAGCTGTGGCGTTTTGCTTCGTTCTCGAGACTCCGACCACCTAAAATCGCGAAACCAATTTCAAAACTCAGCCAACATCTAGTAGGTTCCAACCCAACAAACCTCACCCAAAATAGTGGCCTGAGGAGGGAGAACGAAGCCTTCTCCCTCAGAACACAAATCTGCGCGATCTGGTGCACTAGAGGAGAAGTGCTTCGTTTCAGACCAACCATGGACAAAACCAACAGGACCACACGACCACAAGGACCCTAAGACATGCCCTCAGATGTGGATTAGCCGCCTGGACCTTTACCATGCATAAAAAACGTGATCATACTCGTGAAAGATCAAGCAAAACGTGAGAAAAAGGAAAGGAAAATACCATCTGCATATACTTCTGAACAACAAACATATATACCACAAACTTTCTGCTGTAAAAACCAAAATAATAGCTTATATGGTGTTGAGAAAAGAATTAAACATGCCTTTCGTAATTATTTGACAACGAACGATGCGTTTACGGGACTCCGGGACAACGAACCTCCAAAATAACTCAAAGAACTCGAAGCTTTCGGCTATGGGGCTGTTGTTTCTGTTGAAGCCGATGAAGGAGAAGGTGAGGGAGAGGATGGAGGCGGCTTAGACGTGAGTTTAGAGTGTAGGGTTTGGTTTAGGATAATTTTTTTGTATAATAAATATTAACTAAATAATATAGATAATATACCATAGAAAAATATAATTTAAAAATCTCTAATAATAATAAAAATCTGATAAAATATCTCCTAATCTCGAAATTATTAAATAGGCAAATTTTAAAAATTAATAAAAGTCAATAAAGAGACTAATTTTGGCTAAAAATAAACCCTTAAATAAATATATAATTAAATACTAAAATTTTCTTGATTAAATACCTTAAAATATTATTTTAAGGCTCGTAAAACTTATAAAATATTTTTGGCTAAATATTTTGGTATCTCGTCCGTCCACGGTCCCGTCTACGCGATCAAAACCAATTAATTTCCATAAATCACAAAAATCACTAATTTTGGGTTAAATGCTAAAATAACTTAAATCATGCATATAAATCACATAATAACACATAAATTCATTTAACCCTTATTTTAAAATTAATTTTTCCTAATTATGCATGCGAATTTACGTATTAAAATTCCGGGTGTTACAATTCTCCCCCCCTTAAATTGAATTTCGTCCTCGAAATTCGACGGAATCTGTCTGGGAGGCATTTTGTACCACCACATATTTCTTTACGTAAATCGTAATGCATAACTAAGGGTTTCAAAAGTCTTACTGAACATGAAATACTTAAAATTAATACATATGCTCCTTCTAAATCTTATTAAAACATTTAAAACTTACAGACCAGTAGCAGGATTTCTGAGCTTCACGTGGCAGATGGACACCCTCCGAGGACCGTGCTCTGATACCAATTGAAACGCCTACTACTACTAAAATGCGGAAAAACTTTTTTTTTTTAAATAATACTATACATATACGCCCATACATATATGTATATAAAAATAACATATATTTCTTAAATAACCTGAAAAATATTAAATAAATAAATAAATCCTTAAAATGTTTCATGCATCAATTTAAAATGATAAACAATGCTGCTGAAAAATCTCATATGCGGAATAATAATAAAATAAAACATGTTTCAAAATTCCATCATAATAAACTAAATAACTGCGACGGTCACGGGGTCCACTGCTCCGTGAGCTCATACGTCCCCACCACCGGTAGGAGCTACATAAATGTCATCATGCTCACCTGCACCATATGAGCGTAGTGAGCCTAGAGGCTCAACATGTCTAATCCTTGATAACGAGGTTTAAAATAATGCAACACATAATCATACTAATACATATAACTTACGTGGACATGCATGCATGATCTTAAAATAAATGCATCATGAAAATTATTCATCATCAGTCGTACATACCTCATAACTAATCATACATAACATAATTGAGCATGTCATAATCGTAAAAACTGTGTATGGTCATATCCATGAATGTGACTAATAACTGTGCCGACTGATCAGTCTAAAGAACCATCGTACGTGGCGGTGGATAAATCCACCTCTATGCTGGTAGTAAACTACCTCTGTGCCAGTGGTAAAACCACTTCTATGCCGGTAGTAGAACTACCTCTGTGTCAGTGGTAAAACCACTTCTATGCTGTCACATCACTTCAATTTCCATAAAAATATTTTTCATGCTCAATTTCTTAATCATAAACACATCATAAAATATTTCATGTATGCATGCACTTAAAATATGTCCGTAATATATATTTAATTAATTTTAATAATAAATATATTTTTACTTAAAATAGACTTCATGCATAAAAATAATTAAATATATATTCCGGACTTAGTTTATTTTCATGGATTGGTCCAGACTGCTGGTCTCTCTACTAAACCCCTTAACTGACTTAAAACCTGTTAACTAACTTAAATCCCATAATTAACTAAATAATTTTAAAAATCATAATTTTTACTAAAATAAAATATTTAAATGTTATTGGGCTTAAATAAAAATATTTAGGCCCAATAACTAATTAATTCATAAAAATTCCTAGACTGACCCAATAAAATCACTGACTAGTCCAAAAATTTCGATGGGCCCACGGGCCCATAAAATTATTGGGTTAACTTAAAAATAATTTAAAAAGCCCAAATAAAATTATTTGGAAGCCCAAATAATTTTATTTCTAATTAAATGGCCCAAAAACCAATTAAAACATTAAACATTTTAAAATTAAAAATACTCGAGCCCGGCCCACCTAGCCCGGACCCGGACCTACCTGACCCGACCCTAGACCCTACTGACCCGACCCACTACCCTGACCCGACCCGGAACCACCCAGAACCCCCCTACCCGACACCCCCCCTCTCCTTGCCCTCGGCTGCGCGAGCAGCAGCCTTCCGGGGCAGTTGCCGCCATGCTCCGGCCGTCCACTGGCCGGAGCACCACCACCTACCTCTAGTCCTCTTCAAGACGTTTCCAACCATGTAAGAACCAGCCCAAACCATCAAGTATAGAGGGAGAACGAAGCTCTGCAAAACTGCCTACCCGCAGCTCGCGCGCAGACAGGAGCAGCTGTGGCGTTTTGCTTCGTTCTCGAGACTCCGACCACCTAAAATCGCGAAACCAATTTCAAAACTCAGCCAACATCTAGTAGGTTCCAACCCAACAAACCTCACCCAAAATAGTGGCCTGAGGAGGGAGAACGAAGCCTTCTCCCTCAGAACACAAATCTGCGCGATCTGGTGCACTAGAGGAGAAGTGCTTCGTTTCAGACCAACCATGGACAAAACCAACAGGACCACACGACCACAAGGACCCTAAGACATGCCCTCAGATGTGGATTAGCCGCCTGGACCTTTACCATGCATAAAAAACGTGATCATACTCGTGAAAGATCAAGCAAAACGTGAGAAAAAGGAAAGGAAAATACCATCTGCATATACTTCTGAACAACAAACATATATACCACAAACTTTCTGCTGTAAAAACCAAAATAATAGCTTATATGGTGTTGAGAAAAGAATTAAACATGCCTTTCGTAATTATTTGACAACGAACGATGCGTTTACGGGACTCCGGGACGATGAACCTCCAAAATAACTCAAAGAACTCGAAGCTTTCGGCTATGGGGCTGTTGTTTCTGTTGAAGCCGATGAAGGAGAAGGTGAGGGAGAGGATGGAGGCGGCTTAGACGTGAGTTTAGAGTGTAGGGTTTGGTTTAGGATAATTTTTTTGTATAATAAATATTAACTAAATAATATAGATAATATACCATAGAAAAATATAATTTAAAACTCTCTAATAATAATAAAAATCTGATAAGATATCTCCTAATCTCGAAATTATTAAATAGACAAATTTTAAAAATTAATAAAAGTCAATAAAGAGACTAATTTTGGCTAAAAATAAACCCTTAAATAAATATATAATTAAATACTAAAATTTTCTTGATTAAATACCTTAAAATATTATTTTAAGGCTCGTAAAACTTATAAAATATTTTTGGCTAAATATTTTGGTATCTCGTCCGTCCACGGTCCCGTCTACGCGATCAAAACCAATTAATTTCCATAAATCACAAAAATCACTAATTTTGGGTTAAATGCTAAAATAACTTAAATCATGCATATAAATCACATAATAACACATAAATTCATTTAACCCTTATTTTAAAATTAATTTCTCCTAATTATGCATGCGAATTTACGTATTAAAATTCCGGGTGTTACAAATTTAAGTCTTCCGCAGCGATTTATTTAATGCATGTTTAATTATGCTCCTAAACTCTAATTAGGTAGTGGATCCGGTTTGGGTCGCGACATTCATTGGTATCAGAGCATATACATGCAAGAGACTTGGGATATAGTACTGAGACTTTGGATTATCTTTGTAGGATTGGTGAGACCTAAGGATTATTTGGTTCTTCATTGCCAAGGTTTGCGGCATAAGTCTTCGCTATAAGGAAGGCAACAGTGATGAGAACACCGGTAGTAGCATGAATGTGCTGACTACAGTTCATCATTTGATGCATTGGGATGCTGATCGAAGAACATATGGCTTCCAGCAGGAAAAGACTGGGAGAGAAGAAAGAGAATATCACGTCAGATATCTTTGAGGGCTTTTTGGAACGAATGGTGTGTAATAACCCATGTGGTTCCAGTCCGAAGAGATTCTCCACTCGTAGTTGGAGAGATTGTCATTTAAACTCATGCAGAACATGGTTTTGCCGGTGTGCGTGTATCGATGCTTTTGGTACGCGTACGGGAAAATTCATGTTCAAAAGCATGATTTAGTTACAAGAAGAAAGCTGACGGTAGATCGTGAGCATAAGAGGTCGATTGACATGCACTGATGCAGAGCATAGCTGGTTAGCTAACACGTGCCATTTCTCCGGAGTTCTTTGCGGGAGGACATGTAGAGAGACTTGGACGGGAGTATGCTTGTATCGATGCGTGTGTCGATTAGAAGCTTTATGCTCAAGGAACGAAGACTAGTACGATGATTTAAATACTGTATTGTTGTAGTTGTAAACAGTGTTTCAGTTGTAATAAATCATCAGACTCGGTTGTATCATTCAAGTTATTGATTGTACATTTTGTATTTTTGGAATACTGTAATTGTATTACATAGGGATTGTAATCAAGAAATTGTACATAACTTAAAGCAATGATACATGTTTTATTAATCTAGCAATTCGTGGATGATTGCGTTTTTTTGCTAAGTTTAGCATTGATCCTAGTTGATTAGTGTTCAACTGTGGTGACTCATGGGATTTGAGTAGGGCCAACGGTGATTGTTGACTTGCAGTTAGTCTAGGTGTTTTCCTAGGATTGACCTAGTTAGTCCGTGGACTAAGATAGTGCCAGTGATGGGTGGACTCATCTAGAGGCATTAGGCATATTGTTCGGTTTAGAACATTTGGGCTTTGTTCTAGATTGTTTCTTGGAACAGTAGGCTGTCTGACCTTCGTTAGATTGAGACTTGTGATGATGGGTTTTCATCAGGATGCCAGGTCCAGTATATATACCAAGAGTTGTGGACTATGATCATGACTAGACGTAATGGGACGCGACCCTATGCCAGTGTTACTATGGGAGTCTTTGCACTTCAGAGGATTACCTGGGAGCCTTTTGTGCTTCAGGAGATGGCGGTGGGAAGGCTACTCAGTCTAGGGATTTGGCAGTAGTCACAACAGGGTATGACCTTGGATTAGATATCAGAGGTTTGATATTGATGGTTCGATATCGTCTGATGTGTCAGAGATATCAGTGATAGTGTTCTGCTGTGGGAACCAGTCTTGGAGGGATTTCCTTGACAAGTGTGTGCTCTGAGCAGATAGATTTAATTTTGACCGATGATTACTGCTAGACGTGTGGATCTAGTAGGTGGATGGAATTCTACCAAACAATGACTTGCGGTTGTCATCAGAGTTGTGGATAAAGTTTCCTTGAGATCCAGGATGGGATGCAGTTTCGAGACTTCGACTCGAATACAAGAATTACTTCATGATGATTGATTTCATCAAGGGTCGGATCATATGATAAGTATTGTACAAGGATTATTGAGATCTGAGGGAAGCATGGCCTATACCCGTGAAGTCTTGGTGGTTGTCCAGGTGGGTTATCGAGGTAAGCTACCCTAAGTCTTGAATTGTCGTACAGTCTTAGCAAGGAATATGATCAGGAGTGCATTCGAAGATTGTGGAAATCTTTGGTATTCGTTAGTTATGCTTCTTGGACTTAGTTTGTCTTGATGTTCATCTCGAGTGAACAAGACAACGAATAGTAGTGCTGAGACGGCGCAGGATTTGTGCTAATGACTACTAGTGAATATTGATTAACTCTGTCAGGGTTAGATTGGTTAAGTCAGTGTACGAGGCAGCTGTCAGTAGTAAGACACGAGGATGTGTCATTAGGTTACCAAGCGTGGGTTTGTTGAAACCAGAGAGTTTTGAGTAATCCAGTGTTTGGAATAGTAGACTTGGGACAGTCGAGTCAAGAGTAATTGATCGAGCCACTTAGGTGTTGACAATCAGTGGTTATCTGATTTGATAAGTGTGAGTATCAATCAGTAAATCGACGAGGTCGATTAGTAAGTCCAATCGGTGATGATTTGGATGGAGCAATCGAGAAATACTTGGGATAGTATTTTGTCGTTCAAATGCTTAAGAGATGAGTACCTGGTACAGTCTCGGAGCAGGTGGTGCTTTGAAATCTCTAGGTTGCCGGAGATGAATTCACCAAAGAGTTTCAATTGACTTGAAGGGTCAAGTTAAGGGTTAACTTGAAAGGAGACACAAGTGAAGGAATTGGTAACTTCCAAGATAGTGCTTTTGTGATGATGTCTTAAGTGTACCATTGGAGTTTGGGATCCAACGAGGATTGGATACTCATATGGACATCAGTTGTATGATCGCGAGGTATGACATTAGCTGGGGTCTATTTTCGAGATCCAGCAAGGGGTGTCACTAAATTTTATCATGTGGTGCGTGAGATCATGGAAATGATCGAAGCAGTCGTTGATCGGCTTAGTGGTCAACAAGATTGTTGTGGGAATTGAAGACTTCGCACGACAGCGATGCAGCAACTTTGTTCTTTCCAGTCAGTAAATCACATCCGTGCTGACTGTTTGTCAGAGATTTTACGTTCCAGCTATGACGACAGTCAGAAGCGTTGTGTGACCAGCTATTAGAGGACAAGTGTTTCCCAGGATCGGCTAGGGAATCGACGAATTAGTCTTTTCATTGCTGTGGCTGATGAGTTCAGCAAGGGAAGCTATTTGACTATTGAAAATCCGTTGGGATTTAGTCCCAGGATCAGTGTGTTTAATCTTGGGAGGTTGGTATGCGATGATGGCTTCATCAGAGACTCCGAGTTGAGTTATACCAGACACTTGCAACTGTTGAGTTTCGAGACGGTATAGGAAGCGTTTCCATATGTCTGTGTACTGTGGAATGTCCCAGTCGAACATATTGGTGGGAGCTTGCCTTAGTCTTGATTTATATACAG
Organism: Henckelia pumila; assembly: GCF_033568475.1. Lineage (NCBI taxonomy): Eukaryota > Viridiplantae > Streptophyta > Magnoliopsida > Lamiales > Gesneriaceae > Henckelia > Henckelia pumila. The sequence goes on from NC_133122.1 coordinate 33,804,399, forward strand.
TGATTGCGAGTAAGTATAACTATCGGGAGAATGTCTATTGATTGGGAATTCTTGGGTGAATAACCTATGGCTGAGTTATACTAAGAAACATGAACTGTGATTTGTACTAGACTGGATGGTCTGAGTTCCCAGTGTTGTCCTTGGGAAGCTGTTTTGCTTCGGTGAGGCATGGGAAGGATAATCAGTCTATGGAATCATGTTAAGCAGTTATGTTGCAGTATAACCCTGTGTCATTTAGATTCTCTTGAAGAGAATTAGAGCTTTGTTGTGTCAGCACAGTGTTGGGATTAGTGTTTCCTCACTAGAGGTGTTGGGCACTGAGGACTTTTGGTGACCAGTGGATTGTTGTATGCTTCGTGATCAGTAAGATCGTGATTGTGACGAAGGACGTATCAGTGCTGTGGTACGTTAGTGTCAAGCGAGGTTAATTGTCATCAAGTAATGCAGTGGTTTCCAGCTCGAAGAATGCTATTGTGATTTAGCATTTATGCAGTTTGCATATAATTCGACAAGAGTCTGAGTATGTCGGAAACTATTTCGACCAGGCACTCAAGCAAGGGTCTTTTACATGTTGTCGAGGTTTTACCTTAGATTTCGAGGACGAAATCTTTTAAGGGGGGGAGAATGTAGTGACCCGTATCCGTGATTAATGATTAATGAGTAATTAATCATGTAATTATGTTTGGGTTAAGTAAAACATGATTAAGGAAATTCTAAGAGGATTAACGGAGCCCAAAAATGGATCCAGGACACTCGAAATTGGTTTAAAGGGTTCCAAGACTCGAGTGGGATCGGAGGCAACAATCTAGGATCGGAGCGTCCGATCAAGAACGGAGCTTCCGATGGCTGTCGGTGACAGGTGTGTGGTTGCATGTGGACCGAATTGACACGTGGCAAACGGAGCATTCGATCGGGGAACGGAGCTTCCGATCTGCCGGAACGGAACATCCAATCAAGGAACGGAGCTTCCGATCGACGTCTATAAATATAGGGTCCGAGCTCCTCATTTCTTGCCAATTCCGAATTCCTCTCCTTCGCCCTAGTAGCTCTATTTTGGGCTTTGGGTACTCTTATTTTAGAGTTGGAGTAGGAAATATATTTTAGTATAGTCAGACAGTGTCTGACATAGTAGCGGGGCAGTGCTCGTGTAGCGGAGCAGTGCTCGAAGCTGTGGAGCTGCAGCAGGGGTGTGCCCCTAGTTGCGGGATAGTCGCCATCAGTGGGCTCATGGACCAGTCTATTTACATAAGTTTTTACATATAGGTTTAGTGCAAATTGCTTTTAAACCTCTTACTTTAGAAGGACTATCAGAAAGCTTTTTAGCAGCTTTACGTGATGGTAGAAATTTGAATTGGAAACAATCCTTTATGGGAATAATTCAGTCTAGTCTGGCTCATGGACCAGTCTATTTTGATGTTTATCCAAATCTCTCTTTATCTTTATCTAATATAAATATTCTTGATGCTTTGACATTAAATGTTAAAACTCATGGTTATAATTATATTCCTGGAACAGAAGTTATACGTATCTGTTATAGAATATATTTTAAACCTTTATTTACTTTAAATCCTATGTGTAAAAGAGTAGATAAAGATTTGAATGAAACAATTCTTATAGAGACAAATTTTAGTAGATCTAAAATCACTACTCGTAGATCTATCAAATGGGAAGAAATTATATTTCCTGAAAATTGAAAAATTGAACAAGCTGTTCCTAGAAATCCTATTATAAATAGTGATTTACAAAATATTGTTTAAAATAATGAAGGATCTGTAGAAATACAGTTTCATAATGAACAAAGAAGATTATTGCCTTCCTCTGCTAGATCACTTTCCAGAACGAGATCTATGTATTCTCATATTTCTCATGTAGACTATATGATTGATATACCTCAATCATCCAGAGCATCCACTTCTCAAATAAGAGAAGACTATGGATCTCAATCCTCTAAAGAGGATGTAGTTGATGAATTAATTATCAACAAGAATAATATTGTTCATGATATTCATAATGTTCAAAACATTAGAGACACTGATACAATATCAGAAATGAATTTTATATAGTTGTTTTTATGGATTGTACGCTCAAACTTGATTTTTCTAAAGGATCTTTTGCTAGGCAAAAGATTAATTCTGAATTTTATCTTCCAAAATGGAATCTTTTCAGAAATTGGTATTTTCAAAGTTTTTCTAAAAAAGAATATGATATCATAAGATATGAATTCTATTCTTTCTGCGAAAAGCATAATAAATTAATTCCTTTTGTTCCTTGGTTTATTAGAACTTATGTGATTGATTATATCAATGTTATTGAAAGAACTTATAAACTTTCTTCTGGTTTTATACAGAAATCTTTGTATCCTCCTCAGCAATCTTTTCAAATTGAAAATAATAATAAAATTTTAAGTTTTGCTTCTTTCTCTAAATTGTTTGAGAATGATGCTTTGCAGGTTACTGTTAAACATATTAACCAAATTTTGGAAAAACAAAATTACACTAATCTTTATTTGACTATTTTAGGAGAAGAAATTACTTCTTTACATAATAGAATTGAAATGATTATTTCTGCTATAATTCAGATTAAACCAGATGTTCATATACAACAGAAGGAAGAGACCAACATTGTCTCCATAGCTTCTTCTTCTATTCAGCCTCCTCCTGATATCAAAGATTTTAAAATAAAATCTTCCATGTCAGAATTAGAAAAATTCATAGAAGAAAAATTTAAAAATTTTAATGTTTCCACTTTAGATGGCAAAATGGATGATAATTCTTCTATCTCAGATAATGAAATAAATAAATTAAAATGGGCTGATAGACCTACTCATAATAAATATTATTATAGTAGACCTACTCCTATGGATGTTCTTAATGAAGAACAAGAATATATTATTTCTAATAATTATAATGGGAAAAGCATTTATGAATGGAATATTGATGGTTTTGCAGATAAGCATATTTATAATATTGCTCACCGTATGCTTATGTATAGCACTGTTTGTAAGAATAATGGTAATACTGATAAAAATATTGCTAAAATGCTTACAACAGGCTTTACTAGCCAACTTAAAGGTTGGTGGGATAATTATTTATCTCAAACTCATAGAGATGAAATTTTAGGAACTATAAAAATTGAGAATAATATTTCCACTGAGAATGCAGTATATACTTTAATCATGACTATGATTGATCATTTTACAGGTCGATTTATTGATAATAGTAAGAATATTCGTATTTTGCTTAGTAATTTACGATGCAAAACTCTTACTGATTTTAGATGGTATAAAGATACTTTTCTATCTAGAATTTATGAATTACATGACTGTAATACTAGTCAATGGAAAGCCAAATTTATTGATGGTCTTCCAGGTTTATTTGCTGAAAGAGTTAGAAAAATTCTATGTAGTGACCCGTATCCGTGATTAACGATTAATGAGTAATTAATCATGTAATCATGTTTGGGTTAAGTAAAGCACGATTAAGGAAATTCTAGGAGGATTAACGGAGCCCAAAAATGGATCCAGGACACTCGAAATTTGTTTAAAGGGTTCCAAGACTCGAGTGGGATCGGAAGCAACAATCTAGGATCGGAGCGTCCGATCAAGAACGGAGCTTTCGATGGCTGTCGGTGACAGGTGTGTGGTTGCATGTGGACCGAATTGACACGTGGCGAACGGAGCGTCCGATCGGGGAACGGAGCTTCCGATCTGCCGAAACGGAACATCCGATCGAGGAACGGAGCTTCCGATCGACGTCTATAAATATAGGGTCCGAGCTCCTCATTTCTTGCCAATTCCGAATTCCTCTCCTTCGCCCTAGTAGCTTTATTTTGGGCTTTGGGTACTCTTATTTTAGAGTTGGAGTAGGAAATATATTTTAGTATAGTCAGACAGTGTCTGACATAGTAGCGGGGTAGTGCTCGTGTAGTGGAGCAGTGCTCGAAGCTATGGAGCTGCAGCAGGGGTGTGCCCCTAGTTGCGGGATAGTCGCCATCAGTGGGCTGACGACGGACGCAGGTATAGCTATGGTCTCCTTAAATTATTTAGGAGTATGCAATAGCTTAGTTAAGACTTTTAGAGCTTATTGAATGATGCACGGATATTTGCATTGTAGAGTTGATGATAGACTTGGAACCTAGAGTGGGACTGCTAGGATTTTCCTGTAGTAAGGTACGTAAGTACTGACTGAGATTGCCAGCATGATATATATTATATGTGTTGCATGAGTATGTGCTATATGTTTTACCATGTTTTACGTCTTTAGCACATGCATATGTTTTTACGGAGACTGCATCGGGATGATGTGAGTCATGACAGTTTCCATCAGTCGAGGCGATTCTTCCTGAGGATTCGTGTCTTGGAAATATACGAGTACCACTCGGAGTCGCTCTCTAGCCCGGTACTGTGTATTCCAGGCGCCCAGAGAAAGTGATTTAACCCTGATTTTTGAAGTCACTTATGTGTTGCATATAAAATATATATATCATTGCTTTCGTATTGAGCTTAGAGCTCACGTCCAGTGTTTCTGTATGTCTGAACACCCCATTCGACGGGGCAGTTGTAGGTGCATGGTTGGGCACCAGGAGCTTGGAGTAGCTATTGACCAGTGAAGACAGCAGGATTTAACTGTAGGTTTTGCCTTTAGGGTTATTTATTTCGATTGGGTTGTATAAATCGAATTTATTTATTCGGTTGTATTCTGCCGGTCTGTTTTAATTTAAGTCTTTCGCAGCGATTTATTTAATGCATGTTTAATTATGCTCCTAAACTCTGATTAGGTAGTGGATCCGGTTTGGGTCGCTACATTCTAAGAAAAGATAATTTGTCTATTCCTTATGATAGTTATACTTATGGAAAACTTATTAGCACTTGTATCCAAGAAGGTCTAGCTCTTTGTAATGAATTAAAGCTAGATAAACAAATAAAAAGACAAAATTTATTAGAAAAAAGACAACTTGGTAAATTTTGTGACCAATTTGGTATTGATATGCCTAAAGATAAGAATAATTTACCTGAGACTAGTAGATCTAATATGTAAGGCCCGAAAATATTAAATTATTAATTATGGGATTTGAGAATTAAATTCCATATTATGGGCTAATATTGATTTGAGAAGCTAAGGAAATTATAGAATTAATTTCCGAGTCGAGAATATTTAATTTGAGAATTTATGGATTTTGAGAATTAAATTCTGAGAATTCTTACATTAAAAGAATAAATATTCGAATTGAATATTTATGGAATTTGAAATTAAATTCCACGTTTCGGAAATTAATATGATTGATTTTGACGATGCAAATCGATCAGAGACTGAATTGGAATTATCGACATTTTGAGGACTAAAGTGCAAAAGGCCGGGATTATTTAATTAATCCGGATTTATTTAATTTTAATCCGAGTATATTTAATTTGGGAATATTTAGATTTTCGATTTAAATTCTAATATTCTTAAATTATTTTGGATTGAAATTGAATTAAAAAGACGGCCGAGGACTGAATTGCAATTAATGAAGATTTGAGGATTATATTGCAATTTCTAAATACTTATCCAAGTTTTATGTGAAATGAGCAGCCATGATACATGTATTCATATTATTAAGAGTCAGAAAGTTGGCGATTTTATGAGCAAAGAGCTGGAGCCGAAACCTCTTTCATTTTCTTTGATTTCGATTTCTTCAAATCGCCGTAACTTTTGATCCGCTTGTCCGATTTCAATTCCGAAAGATGTTTTGGAATCCTTGAAACGAGGCCTTTGATTTGATGTAAGGTTTATGATTTCTTGAATAGGTTTTGAAATTCGAATATGGACAGAGATCAGAACGTGATTTTAGTTTTGATGTTCATACATGTTTATTCATCCGATATTGAAACCGACTTGATGATTTGATGTTGAATGAACTTAAGCATGAATTCCAGCATGTCTATTACGAATTCTAGCTACTGGTGTAATGAGTTGAGTGCTGTTCTTGAATTTAATAGCCGAATGCTTTGGATTAAAGTTATATTCTAAGTCGATATTTCGTCGGTTCCGATTTTCAGTCGTTATGCCATCGATTGATGTTTTGAAACCGTTTTTTATAGTCTAAGATTGAGCCAATGATCTGAAGATCATATACTGATTTTGTTAGATGATAATCTGTACATTTCAAACATGTTACTAGCTCAATCAACTCAAGAGGTCGGATTGTGAGCCGAGGAAGTTTGCTTGCGGTTTGAATGAGTTGTTTGATAATAGATTGATGTTTTGATAGCCGATAATTGAATCGAGATGTTCATTGAGATGTTGCTGATGTTGTAGCATTTTTATTCTTCAATTTCAGATTATTTTGAAGTCTATTGACTCGAGAACCTGGACTTCGTTGAAAGAAGAAAAGAAGAAGGTTTGAAATGATGTTTCTTGACGATTGATTGATGATTCTGAATTGAGTTTGAAATGATTGAATAGAACGAAGTTTGATATGATTGTTTTGATGCTATGTTTCAGATTTGAAGCGTTCAAAACAGACGAAATACGAAGGTATAATGACGACATTGAGAGTCAGGAATTTTGAAACTCAAGAACGATTCTTCTTGAGTTGTTCCGCCAAAATCACATACGTATTTATTGCTTTGATTTGATTTTGATGTTTTCGATCCATCCCAGGTAGTGGATCTTTAATTTTGAGTCGATATGATTTTGATATGATGATGATACGAATTGATTCTATGCCAAGGTCGGAGGGCGACTTTATTTTCGAATCCGGAATGATTTTGATAGATGGATATCCATGTCAAGATCGGATACGAATCTTGATGGCAACGATGATTTATGAATCAATTCTGAAGCGAGATATGCGTTATTTTTACTCTATTCTTGAGTTGATATGTTTAGGGTTGATATGAACTTATTTAACGCATTTATATGTCGATTATACTGAGAATAATTTCTCACCGGAGTTTATCCGGCTGTTGTTTTATTTTGTATGTGTGCATTGCAACAGGAGGGGCAGGAGCATGGTTGAGACGACCTTGATAGCTCGGGGGAGAGATGTAGCAAGTGTGGACTCGGGTTGTAGGTTGAACGAATGATACTTTGATAGCATAGAACTTGATATGAACTTGTGTTTAGAAGCTCACATTTGAAGATGACGTGTAGCTTATTGTTTCATATCTTTATGCTATTTATTGGATGTAATAAGTTTATGTTATAATGCATGAAACTTGTTATATGATTATATTCATGTTCTCAGATTTTATAACATGCTTAGACTTGATTTGAATGATGAAATATACTTTGGATTTAGTTTTGACAGCAAAAACTCAGCTGCAGAATTCGAGCGAATAATGGCTCGCTCGATCGGGAAAAAGTTACCGATCGAGCGAGGCCTGTTTTTCAAGGACAGTGAATCTGATTTTCTTGCTCGCTCGATCGGTTGCTTTTGCCCGATCGAGCGAGGCTTTTTGTGCTGCAGACCCAAGACTTTTGATTTGATGCTCGCTCGATCGGTAGCTTTTTCCCGATCGAGCGAGGCTCGGGAAATTTTAAATTTTTTTTTTATGCTCTTGATTTATTATTTTTTAATTGTTTGATTAATTGTTTAATTAATCATTAGTTGCCCTAAAACGAGATTAGCAACCCGAGGTCCTCACAACAGGTGGTATCAGAACGTAAGTTTCTGGACTGAGATAGAAGCTGAGCGGGGTAGAGTGAGTCACATGCATTTATAGTATTGCATGATTATGCTTTACTTGAATATGATGATTTGATTAATTGCATGTGAACATGTGCTACCTTTGAAAATGAGATTGCCTGATTTACTGATTTGTAAATTTTTAAATTTCTTACTGATTTGTAAGTAAATTTCTGAATTTCTTATTGATTTTAGTATAAGATTTTACTCGGGTGATGTAAGCACTCAGAAATGAATAGAACAGTGTTCTTTGGGTGACGTAAGAACCCCAGAATGATAAAATGATATGGCCAGACTGAACAAAAATATGTGGTCAGATTGAACAGAATAGTAGTTGCTTAGCTGAATGAAGTATCTCTGAATTGAATAGAATAGAATATCAGCAAGTGAATAGATGTGATTGCAGGTAGAAGTTGGTTTGAAGAACTTGATCAGGGGTTCAGATACCTTAAAGATACAGATGAATGATGTATCAGATTGACTATCTAGCAACTTCAAGACCTAGCACCTAGCTGATAGATTTTGATGAAGAAATTCTGACTGAATAGAGGTATATTTATTTGTTGGTAAGTGTTTCAAATAGAATTTGATTTAATGGTTCTTTGCCACAACAAATAAAGATGATGAGAAAAGAAGAATATACCCACTAGAAGCAGAACAATTTGAATATTGAAGTATGCTTTGTTAGGTTCAAGCCTATTACAATTCTTTGAATTGTTGATGATGATGAAGCAGCTCAAGATTGAGTTGTTTAATTATGGCTTGAATTCGAAGATTATGTCTGAATAAATGTTGACGACTAAAACATTTTGTAAAAGACATAGACAGAGCAAAGAGAATCAAAACTGAATGAGAATTAGAAGGAAGGGAAACTGTATTAGACCATAGTGTGTGAGATATGCACAACTTTAGTTACAATTTCTATTCCAAGACAGATATGAAGTGAACATTATGAAACTAGTCTCTACCTCTAGCAAACCAAGACCGATTGGTCTAGGTCTGAATGCAGAATATGTCCGAGATGACTACATTTATTGTTGAGAAAGATATCTGAACAATCAATGCAAAGACATTTCAAGACGAGGTGCTTGTTTATGTTAGAAGCAAATCCGATTTAGAGATGATTTGAATGACGAATAGTTCCAGATGTATACAGAGAATCAGAATGAAATTTCACCTGAGAATGAAATTGCAGGTAACAGATTTATTTAGTTTTAATCTGTTTAATATTGGTGTAACAGATATATGATAGCTGAAAGCATATTATATTTTCATCTCTGTATCAGAAAAGAGAAATTGTGAATTGAACTGACGAATGGAACTACTGAATTGATGAAATGAGATTGCACATGATTTTGCTTCAAAGAAATGGAACTGAATATGATTGTGTTAGTTTTGAGATATCTGTTTAGGTTGCATGATAGACAATGATACAATAACCTAATACAGATTATCAAAAGACTGATGAAAAGAAGCGGTTAAATTAGATCGGCAAGAACATAATGTGCATCTGAATATGATGATATGATAAGGGATCCAAAATTTCAGATTCTTTGATTTTGGATTGATATATGATGTTGATTACAGAAATATTCCGAAATAAATATATTCGATGCACTAGATATGTTCAAGATCTAAATTAGCATTGATAGATATGCCGATGAATTAGATAGATCGAGGAATAGAGATAACAGGTATATTCCAGTAAGATTTCAACTTTAGTCCAAGTTGTGAACTGGAATTCAATAGTGAATGTAAGAATGGATGAATTTGTGAATTCCCGACTTGATGAGATTATGACATGGATGCTGAAGAGATGATGAATTGGATACTGCTTTTGAGGTTTATAAAATCGATGATGATAAGAAAATCAGTTACAGTAGAGTCTTTTCTTTGATTATGCTGAATCGATTACATCAAATGGAAATATGATTCTTGAAATATTTGATATTGTGGATTCATGGCGCCTGAATTATTTCACTCATTCGGAGTTATGAGATGCAAGTGAGTTGTTTTCACTGTGCAGAGTTTGTTATCCAGAAGTTTTGATTTTTGGATGATCTTGATTGAGGGATTTTCTCAATCTTGATTTATTTTTATTTTATTTTGAGAATTATTGATTCTTTGATGGTTATTTCAGCGCATTTCGAGATTTTTGACTCGTAACTGATAGACGAATTAGATTTTGATCCATGATTTTTGGGTTAGATGATATGAATTGTTGGTTTTTGGGGATAGAAATAAGGAATGAAATAGGCATTCGAAGAATTGATTTCAGAATTCTGTGTGTTCTGATGTGAATATGCAGATAAATATATCACCAATCAGAATGATTTTTCGATTGGATGTAAGTCAGAAATGTTCAGAAGATGAAGGAACCATAGAAAGTAAACCAAAGCGATGAAAATTCGGTGAATAATGCCAGATTGAAGTATGAATTGAATCCTCATATCAGAATATATGAATGCTTTTGTGACTAATATTATGATTGTGCTTGATATTTTTGAAAAGAGATATCAGAATTTGAAGAATGGCACAACGATGAATTTCATAGTCGTCAATAATTGTTTTATCAGAAGATAAAGCAAATAGATGTCACAAAAGTAGTATGGTTTCGAAGCTAAACATAAGGAGAGTTTCTGATGAAATTGTAAATCATTGACCAGATGAGTTCATTGATAGTTTAGAAACTCTAGAATCTGAACGAGATTAGGATTTGAAAGAATAGATTTCGAAACTACCAAGATAAAGCAGTGTAGATGATGTGAACAGATGGTAGTTATGATCTGATTGCTTGAAGTTCTTGAATAAGATGATCTGTCTGTACGAAGAAATCACTGAATTGTGATCAGAATTGTTGAGAGATGTTATAGTAAGCCAAGAAGTATGGTTTCAAATTGAGACATTAGGTTTACTAGTGTATGATAATACAGACAATCAGAAGGATCTGAGTACTTTTTGATGTGAAAGTACATAGGTTATCTTTGAATTGAAAAATGATCAGAGCAGATGAACGAATTTTGAGAATGAAGTATATCTGACATGATATCGATTATCAACAACTCTGAATAATTTGATGTCTGTGAATACAGTATATTATTCCTTGATGAATAAATAGTCCGAATAGATTAATCAGATTTTCAAAATACGCTGCTTAAGCTGTGATATAGAGAGCTGTTAGCTATTCTGACGATAATGATATGATGAAATAACAGGAATGAGTACAATCTCGTGTCATGAGAAAGACGTTAGATTAGTTGATCGAATTGTGGCATTGATTGATCGATGTTCTGAGTGTTTGGTTATATATGATTACATTATACCATTCTCTAATCGATAGATTATCCGAGTCGATTTTCTAGATTTTGAGAATATATATTCTCAGAACGTTAATACCTGATTTGGTATTAATTGAGTTGAAGTATTGCCACTGAATAACTATGATTCCTGTAACAGCTATCGAATCGATATTGAGATTAGATGATTTGATGATATGAGGAGAAAGAAATCAGATTTCTTTGTGTTGATATGACCTTACAGAAGTAACCGATATCAAATCAGATCAGATGTGTTTTGAGATACACAAAGATTATGAATATGAATCTGTATGAAATGAGAACAGAGATGAAGAAACAGAGTTAATAATTGACTGATAGATATAACTTTGAACGGTGACACTGATGAGTTAAACGGAAAAGTTATTCTTGAAATATCATTCACTTCCTAATTGAGAAAGAACGAAGTTGAATTACAGATTCATATTATGAATGTGAATACAGATCTTGAAGCGATGAACAGAATGATAGTGTAGACTTGATGTATGTTCTATGCAGAGCATGGAATGATATAGATCATAGAGCATAGAATTCTCTAGAAAAGAAACAAGTCGTCACTAATGCTGAATTTCACTGACTAAGATGTCAGACCGAATTGATGATTTAATTGACAGATTTATTCTTTTCAGATTATTATGATGGATATGATTTATTCCACATATTTAAGGAAAGGAAATATCAGTTAGATGTTTTTCTATGTACTGTAATTAGATGAATTAGATACTGAAGAGATTCTGAGTTCAGTCGAATATTTGATATATCCTCGAGTTAGGATAAAACAACTCAGAGAGTATTCGTTTCAGTGCATTAAAGTACAAGAGAATAGAAGCAGATTCAAAGAACTAATCTGAGTCGAGATAATAAGATGAGATACGAAGATCCGAGTTGGATGATTGAAGTACGAATTACTTCAGATAATCATTCAGTTTATCAGACTTGATATTTTGATGGACTACGATTTCGAGGACGAAATCATTCCTTAGAGGGGAGGAATTGTAAGGCCCGAAAATATTAAATTATTAATTATGAGATTTGAGAATTAAATTCCATATTATGGGCTAATATTGATTTGAGAAGCTAAGGAAATTATAGAATTAATTTCCGAGTCGATAATATTTAATTTGAGAATTTATGGATTTTGAGAATTAAATTCCGAGAATTCTTAAATTAAAAGAATAAATATTCGAATTGAATATTTATGGAATTTGAAATTAAATTCCATGTTTCGGAAATTAATATGATTGATTTTGACGATGCAAATCGATCAGAGACTGAATTGGAATTATCGACGTTTTGAGGACTAAAGTGCAAAAGGCCGGGATTATTTAATTAATCCGGATTTATTTAATTTTAATCCGAGTATATTTAATTTGGGAATATTTAGAGTTTCGATTTAAATTCTAATATTCTTAAATTATTTTGGATTGAAATTGAATTAAAAAGACGGCCGAGGACTGAATTGCAATTAATGAAGACTTGAGGACTATATTGCAATTTCTAAATACTTATCCGAGTTTTATGTGAAATGAGCAGCCATGATACGTGTATTCATATTATTAAGACTCAGAAAGTTGGCGATTTTATGAGCAAAGAGCTGGAGCCGAAACCTCTTTCATTTTCTTTGATTTCGATTTCTTCAAATCACCGTAACTTTTGATCCGCTCGTCCGATTTCAATTCCGAAAGATGTTCTGGAATCCTTGCAACAAGGCCTTCGATTTTATGTAAGGTTTATGATGTCTTGAATAGGTTTTGAAATTCGAATATGGACATAGATCAGAACGTGATTTTAGTTTTGATGTTCATACATGTTTATTCATCCGATATTGAAACCGACTTGATGATTTGATGTTGAATGAACTTAAGCATGAATTCCAGCATGTATATTACGAATTCTAGCTGCTGGTGTAATGATTTGAGTGATGTTCTTGAATTGAATAGCCGAATGCTTTGGATTAAAGTTATATTCGAAGTCGATATTTTGTCGGTTACCGATTTTCAGTCGTTATGCCGTCGATTGATATTTTGAAACCGTTTTTGATAGTCTACGATTGAACCAATGATCTGAAGATCATATACTGATTTTGTTAGATGATAATCTGTACATTTCAAACATGTTACTAGCTCAATCAACTCAAGAGGCCGGATTGTGAACCGAGGAAGTTTGCTTGCGGTTTGAATGAGTTGTTTGATAATAGATTGATGTTTTGATAGCCGATAATTGAACCGAGATGTTCATTGAGATGTTGCTGATATTGTAGCATCTTTATTCTTCAATTTCAGATTATTTTGAAGTCTATTGACTCGAGAACCTGGACTTCGTTGAAAGAAGAAAAGAAGAAGGTTTGAAATGATGTTTCTTGACGATTGATTGATGATTCTGAATCGAGTTTGAAATGAATGAATAGAACGAAGTTTGATATGATTGTTTTGATGCTATGTTTCAGATTTGAAGCGTTCAAAACAGACGAAATACGAAGGTATAATGACGACATCGAGAGTCAGGAATTTTGAAACTCAAGAACGATTCTTCTTGAGTTGTTCCGCCAAAATCACATACGTATTTATTGCTTTGATTTGATTTTGATGTTTTCGATCCATCCCAGGTAGTGGATCTTTAATTTTGAGTCGATATGATTTTGATATGATGATGATACAAATTGATTCTATGCCAAGGTCGGAGGGCGACTTTATTTTCGAATCCGGAATGATTTTGATAGATGGATATCCATGTCAAGATCGGATACGAATCTTGATGGCAACGATGATTTATGAATCAATTCTGAAGCGAGATATGCGTTATTTTTACTCTATTCTTGAGTTGATATGTTTAGGGTTGATATGAACTTATTTAACACATTTATATGTTGATTATACTGAGAATAATTTCTCACCGGAGTTTATCCGGCTGTTGTTTTGTTTTGTATGTGTGCATTGCAACAGGAGGGGCAGGAGCATGGTTGAGACAACCTTGATAGCTCGGGGGAGAGATGTAGCAAGTGTGGACTCGGGTTGTAGGTTGAACGAATGATACTTTGATAGCATAGAACTTGATATGAACTTGTGTTTAGAAGCTCACCTTTGAAGATGACGTGTAGCTTATTGTTTCATATCTTTATGCTATTTATTGGATGTAATAAGTTTATGTTATAATGCATGAAACTTGTTATATGATTATATGCATGTTCTCAGATTTTATAACATGCTTAGACTTGATTTGAATGATGAAATATACTTTGGATTTAGTTTTGACAGCAAAAACTCAGCTGCAGAATTCGAGTGAATAATGGCTCGCTCGATCGGGAAAAAGTTACCGATCGAGCGAGGCCTGTTTTTCAAGGGCAGTGAATCTGATTTTCTTGCTCGCTCGATCGGTTGCTTTTGCCCGATCGAGCGAGGCTTTTTGTGCTGCAGACCCGAGACTTTTGATTTGATGCTCGCTCGATCGGTAGCTTTTTTCCGATCGAGCGAGGCTCGGGAAATTTTAAATTTTTTTTTATGCTCTTGATTTATTATTCTTTAATTTTTTGATTAATTGTTTAATTAATCATTAGTTGCCCTAAAACGAGATTAGCAACCCGAGGTCCTCACATAATAGATCTCACAGATTTTATAAAAAACGTCGTCACTTATCTGAAAAACAAAAAGATAAGAAAGAAAAACGTAAAGAGTTACGTAGACAGAAAAAGTAATATCCCAAGAAAAAATATAAAGTTATTTGTCATAAATGTGGTAAAGAAGGTCATTATGCTAATAAGTGTTGGACAAAAGAAAAGATTAAAAATCTTGATATAGATAATAGTATTAAAGAAAAATTATTTAATATCTTTCTAACTTCTGATTCTGAAAATAGTTCAGAAAAAAAATCTTATAGTTCTGAGGATATTAATGCCTTAGAAAATGATTCGATTATCTCAGATTTCGATACTGAGGATTGTAATGCTTGTATTCAAGGACAAGTATGCACTAGAAAAGATGATAATGATGAGTTTTATAAACTTATGTCTCAATTTGAGGATATTAATATTAATGTTCTCGATAATAATAATATTTTAGAATTTCTTAAGAGGATTAAGGATCCTAGTTTAATTTCTAGTATCATTGATAAAATGGATAGTAATCCATCTGATAATAATAAGACAGAAAGTCTTATTAATCCTACTTATTCTATGACAGAAGTCAAAAAACTTCTTAAACAGAAGTATGAGAACCAAAATCCGGTGACTATTCAGGATTTAGTTCATGAGATTAATAATCTCAAGAAAGAAGTAAAAATTTTACAAAATGATAATTTAGTTCTTCATAAAAGAATTAATCAAATTGAGAAAGAAAAAGAAAAAGTTTATGATCAAAGAAATTTTCAGAATACTGAAAATGATTATGATCAGGAGAATTATTTTCAAAAATTATATTTATTTAATGACAATCATCTTTCTGTTTTGAGCATGATTATATCTCAAAAGTGGTATACTAATATTACCCTTTTCATTGATAACTCTTATAAGAAAAATTTTGTTGCTATGATTGATAGTGGTGCTGACTTAAATGTTATACCAGAAGGTCTTATACCTACAAAATATTTTCATAAGACTACTCATTCTTTATCTCATGCAGGTGGAGAACCCCTTGATATAAATTATAAATTACCTAAAGCTTATATTTGCAAGGATAAGAATTGTATTGTTACTAGCTTCTTACTTGCTAAAAATATTTCTAGCCAACTTATACTTGGTCTTCCTTTTATTTATAAAATTTATCCTTTAACTCACATAGATGAAAAAGGTATCATAGGTACCTTTGAAGGAAAACCTATTTCTTTTCAGTTCATTACAAAACCTATTAATAGAGTTTTAAATGAGTTGCAGGATAAAATTGATAGAAAGATTTTTCATATAAATTCTTTAAAAGAGGAAGTCAGTTCCTTAATTATTGAAGAAAAATTGAAGAATCCTAAATTACAGGAAAAAAATCAATTTGTTCATAATAAATTTTCTTTAGAAATCTGTAATGATCATCCCAATGCTTTCTGGGATAGAAAGAAACATATTGTTTCTCTTCCTTATGAGAAAACTTTTGATGAAAAAAGCATTCCTACCAAGGCTCGTCCTTGTCAAATGAATTCTGAATATTTAGAATTATGTAAGAATGAAATAAAATCTTTATTAGATAAGAAGTTGATAACTTCTTCTCAGTCTCCTTGGTCTTGTACTGCTTTTTATGTTAATAAACATTCAGAGAAGGAAAGAGGAGTTCCCAGGTTAGTAATAAATTACAAACCTCTTAATAAAGTTTTGAAATGGATTAGACATCCTATTCCTAACAAAAAAGATTTATTAGATAGACTTTTTAATGCTTTAATATTTTCAAAGTTTGATTTAAAATCAGGATATTGGCAGATTCAAATAAAAGAATCTGACAGATACAAAACTGCTTTTAATGTTCCAATAGGACATTACGAATGGACAGTTATGCCATTTGGACTGAAGAATGCCCCTTCAAAATTTCAACAAATTATGAATGATATATTTTATCCTTTTAGTAATTTTATCATTGTTTATATTGATGATATTCTAGTCTTTTCTAAAGACATTGAATCTCATTTTAAACAATTAGAAATATTTAGAAAAGTAGTTATTCAAAACGGTCTTGTTATATCAAAACCAAAATGTCTTTATTTCAGACCAATATTAGATTCCTTGGTCATATGATAGAAAAAGGAAAAATTATTCCTATACAAAGAAGTATAGAATTTGGTTCTAAATTTCCTGATAAAATAACTGATAAAACTCAGTTACAAAGATTTTTAGGAAGTCTTAATTATATATCTTCCTATATTAAAAATCTTACTAATGATTCTGCTATTTTATATGATAGACTCAGAAGAATCCCCCTCCTTGGACTATAGAACATACTGAGGCTATTAGAAAAATAAAGGAAAAGGTTAGAAATATTCCTTGTCTTATGTTGGCTAATCCCCAATGGGAAAAAATTATTGAAACAGATGCTTCTGATATAGGTTTTGGAGGAATTCTTAAACAGGTTAATCCTGATACCAAACAAGAATATCTTGTTAGATTTTATTCTGGTAAATGGAATGGTGCTCAGAAAAATTATGCTACCATAGCTAAAGAAATTCTTTCTATAGTTAGATGTGTTTTAAAATTTCAAGATGATTTATATAATCAAAAATTTATAATTAAAACAGATTGTAGATCTGCTAAATTTATGTTTCAAAAAGATTTTAAACATGATGTTTCTAAGCAAATGTTTGCTAGATGGCAAGCTCATTTAGCGCCTTTTGATTTTGAAATTATTTATAAAAAAGGTAAAGATAATAATCTGCCTGATTTCTTAACTCGAGAATACTTGTCATATTTACAGGTATGAGTAATCCTGGTAGGGGAAATCATTCCTCTTATAGAGGAAGAGGTGGAAGAGGAGCATCTCCTCAAATAATTGCTCAACATGGCAATAAAAAGCTTATAGCTCAGAATATTGCTAGTTCATGGGGAGTAATACTCCAGACAAAAATAATCCATTATATGATGAGTTTCAAGAATTCTTGAAACAGAAAAAAGAAAAAGAAGGTAATATTCCAGATTCATCGGCATCATATGCTAATATTATAAAAGAAAATGATAATGATTCTCAATATATTGAGAGTGAATATCAAGACTTGATTTTTCTTATAGAAGAAAAAGACATCCAATGGATGGAAACTCCGTGGACTATCATGGAAAGATATTTATCCAACACATCATATGTGAATGGATCTCATAAACAAAGAGGATTTTATGAAAATCTCTTTTTGTCCACTAATACCGTGAAAATTACTCATTTTTCTGGTAATACTCAACAACAAGGAGTTTATAACTTCTCAAAATTCATTGTCAAAAAGATTATATCTATTGAAGAATGGGGAATATCTCCACTAGTTGAAAAGGAATTTTCATACAATAAAATGAATTTTAAATTCAATTATTGGGATTATGTAGAAGGTTTTAATAAAACCTTATTTTATAAAAATCAAAAAAGAAAACATTCGTGGTTTTTAAAAGTCTGCGAAAATATTTTTCATCACCCAGTTCCTAAATGGTTTTTAGACTGGTGGAAGATATTTGGTCACTCGGTAAAAATTTTGCCTGAAATCCTTAAAGGATTAATAGAAGAATGGATTGGCTGTTCTCCAAAAATTCAAGAATTATCTTCTAATACTATTGAAGGCAAGACATCTTGCATGTTCTTTATTGAATTCGGTATTCCATGGATTTGGAAATGGAAACCCCAAGCTGGTTATAAAGACAGAGGAATCCCTTGTTTATGGAGAAAAAGTTTAACAAAATTCTGGGAAAAAATGATAAGAGAAGACCCAGAGACAAGAAAAGTGTATGGTGATGAAACCATTCAAAGTATTAATGAGAAAATCAAAGCTTATAAGCATGATTTGGAAAATAAAAAAGAGAAAGAGACTCCTAGTCCTTTCAAAATTATTACCCAAAAATATTCAGAGATTTATTCCAAAGAAAAAATGGTTGAGTTATATCTTAAAGAAATGAAGAAAGATCTTTGCAGAAATCTTTCATACCCAGATTCAAAATCAGACACTTCTATGACATCGAAATCAAGTGATATAAAATTCCATCGACAAATGTTACAGGATGCACAAGATCCTGAGGAAGAAATTATAGACTTTTCCACTGATAAAGTCTTTGATTCTTTAAAAGAGTCACTAAAAGAGAATATTAAAAAGAGTGGATTATAATGGATGAACACAAAGATATCTGTCCCAGATGTTTCTGCTACATACAGTGGAAAAAGAATTTTGATCAAATCATTATTAAAGGCCATAATAAGAGGCAGAAGAGTATTAAAGAAAACTATTCTTATCTACAAAGGAAGAGGATTCTCAAAGACACCAAGAAATCAATAAAATATCATAATGCTAAATTTCAGCATTGTATGAAGAAATATCCGGAAACTCCTGAATGCATTCATCAACAACTACCAAGAGACATGATGTGATGGCATGATGTGATTGCCATAATAATGGCTTACGTAATATATTAGCATGGTTATGATGGCCATCAAGGACCACTCAAAGTGGTGAGGACCACAAAAAAATTGGTGCACTACTTTAATAAAGTAGTTTGGAATTATTTACTTTTATAAAGAAAATTTGTATTTTTTATTGGAATCTGGGGTTTCATGTCCGGCTCTTCCCTCTATTTATAGGATAGTTTTCAGTTTTGTAAGTACACTGCAATTTAGAATACTACTCTCTCTTTTAATCTCTCTTGTAATTACACTCTTGAAGCTTTCAGAAATAAAACTTCTTCTAGTTTTATTGTAAGTTTCCTTGTTCTCTTTAAATTTTATTTTGTTATTTAAAATTTTTATTTTTGTGTATTTAGCCTGAATGGCAGGCTAAACTATTTTGTACTAAATCATGATCTGACAATATAATTATTTATAACTTGGTTCTTATGTTGTTTATGGATTCATAAAAACATAAATCAAGTTATTATAGGTTAAATCACAGGTTCAAAATCACAGGTTATTCTGAGCTATAAGTTTTTATTGCCATGTTAAGCAATTATTTGAGGAGATGCTCCTCTTCCACCTCTTCCTCTATAAGAGGAATGATTTCCCCTACCAGGATTACTCATACCTGTAAATATGCAAGTATTCTCGAGTTAAGAAATCAGGCAGATTATTATCTTCACTTTTTTTATAAATAATTTCAAAATCAAAGGGCACTAAATGAGCTTGCCATCTAGCAAACATTTGCTTAGAAACATCATGTTTAAAATCTTTTTGAAACATAAATTTAGCAGATCTACAATCTGTTTTAATTATAAATTTTTGATTATATAAATTATCTTGAAATTTTAAAACACATCTAACTATAGCAAGAATTTCTTTAGCTATGGTAGCATAATTTTTCTGAGCACCATTCCATTTACCAGAATAAAATCTAACAAGATATTCTTGTTTGGTATCAGGATTAACCTGTTTAAGAATTCCTCCAAAACCAATATCAGAAGCATCTGTTTCAATAATTTTTTCCCATTGGGGATTAGCCAACATAAGACAAGGAATATTTCTAACCTTTTCCTTTATTTTTCTAACAGCCTCAGTATGTTCTATAGTCCAAGGAGGGGGATTCTTCTTGAGTCTATCATATAAAATAGCAGAATCATTAGTAAGATTTTTAATATAGGAAGATATATAATTAAGACTTCCTAAAAATCTTTGTAACTGAGTTTTATCAGTTATTTCATCAGAAAATTTAGAACCAAATTCTATACTTCTTTGTATAGGAATAATTTTTCCTTTTTCTATCATATGACCAAGGAATCTAATATTGGTCTGAAATAAAGACATTTTTGGTTTTGATATAACAAGACCGTTTTGAATAACTACTTTTCTAAATATTTCTAAGTGTTTAAAATGAGATTCAATGTCTTTAGAAAAGACTAGAATATCATCAATATAAACAATGATAAAATTACTAAAAGGATAAAATATATCATTCATAATTTGTTGAAATTTTGAAGGGGCATTCTTCAGTCCAAATGGCATAACTGTCCATTCGTAATGTCCTATTGGAACATTAAAAGCAGTTTTGTATCTGTCAGATTGTTTTATTTGAATCTGCCAATATCCTGATTTTAAATCAAACTTTGAAAATATTAAAGCATTAAAAAGTCTATCTAATAAATCTTTTTTGTTAGGAATAGGATGCCTAATCCATTTCAAAACTTTATTAAGAGGTTTGTAATTTATTACTAACCTGAGAACTCCTCTTTCCTTCTCTGAATGTTTATTAACATAAAAAGCAGTACAAGACCAAGGAGACTGAGAAAAAGTTATCAATTTATTATCTAATAAAGATTTTATTTCATTCTTACATAATTCTAAATATTCAGAATTCATTTGACAAGGACGAGCCTTGGTAGGAATGCTTTTTTCATCAAAAGTTTCCTCATAAGGAAGAGAAACAATATGTTTCTTTCTATACCAGAAAGCATTGGGATGATCATTACAGATTTCTAAAGAAAATTTATTATGAACAAATTGAATTTTTTCCTGTAATTTAGGATTCTTCAATTTTTCTTCAATAGTTAAGGAACTGACTTCCTCTTTTAAAGAATTTATATGAAAAATCTTTCTATCAATTTTATCCTGCAACTCATTTAAACTCTATTAATAGGTTTTGTAATGAACTGAAAAGAAATAGGTTTTCCTTCAAAGGTACCTGTTATACCTTTTTCATCTATGTGAGTTAAAGGATAAATTTTATAAATAAAAGGAAGACCAAGTATAAGTTGGCTAGAAATATTTTTAGCAAGTAAGAAGCTAGTAACAATACAATTCTTATCCTTGCAAATATAAGCTTTAGGTAATTTATAATTTATATCAAGGGGTTCTCCACCTGCATGAGATAAAGAATGAGTAGTCTTATGAAGATATTTTGTAGGTATAGGACCTTCTTGTATAATATTTAAGTCAGCACCACTATCAATCATAGCAACAAAATTTTTCTTATAAGAGTTATCAATGAAAAGGGTAATATTAGTATACCACTTTTGAGATATAATCATGCTCAAAACAGAAAGATGATTGTCATCAAATAAAGATAATTTTTGAAAATAATTCTCCTGATCATAATCATTTTCAGTATTCTCAAAATTTCTTTGATCATAAACTTTTTTTTTTCCTTTCTCAATTTGATTAATTCTTTTATGAAGAACTAAATTATCATTTTGTAAAATTTTTACTTCTTTCTTGAGATTATTAATCTCATGAACTAAATCCTGAATAGTCACCGGATTTTGGTTCTCACACTTCTGTTTAAGAAGTTTTTTAACTTCTGTAATAGAATAAGTAGGATTAATAAGACTTTCTGTTTTATTATTATCAGATGGATTACTATCCATTTTATCAATGATACTAGAAATTAAACTAGGATCCTTAATCCTCTTAAGAAATTCTAAAATATTATTATTATCGAGAACATTAATATTAATATCCTCAAATTGAGACATACTTTTATAAAACTCATCATTATCATCTTTCATAGTGCATACTTGTCCTTGAATACAAGCATTACAATCCTCAGTATCGAAATCTGAGATAATCGAATCATTTTCTAAGGCATTAATATCCTCAGAACTATAAGATTCTTTTTCTGAACTATTTTCAGAATCAGAATTTAGAAAGATATTAAATAATTTTTCTTTAATACTATTATCTATATCAAGATTTTTAATCTTTTCTTTTGTCCAACACTTATTAGCATAATGACCTTCTTTACCACATTTATGACAAATAACTTTATATTTTTTCTTGGGATATGACTTTTTCTGTCTACGTAACTCTTTACGTTTTTCTTTCTTATCTTTTTGTTTTTTAGATAAGTGACGATGTTTTTTATAAAATCTGTGAGATCTATTAGATCTACTAGTCTCAGGTAAATTATTCTTATCTTTAGGCATATCAATACCAAATTGGTCACAAAATTTACCAAGTTGTCTTTTTTCTAATAAATTTTGTCTTTTTATTTGTTTATCTAGCTTTAATTCATTACAAAGAGCTAGACCTTCTTGGATACAAGTGCTAATAAGTTTTCCATAAGTATAACTATCATAAGGAATAGACAAATTATCTTTTCTTAGAATTTTTCTAACTCTTTCAGCAAATAAACCTGGAAGACCATCAATAAATTTGGCTTTCCATTGACTAGTATTACAGTCTTGTAATTCATAAATTCTAGATAGAAAAGTATCTTTATACCATCTAAAATCAGTAAGAGTTTTGCATCGTAAATTACTAAGCAAAATACGAATATTCTCACTATTATCAGTAAATCAACATGTAAAATGATCAATCATAGTCATGATTAAAGTATATACTGCATTCTCAGTGGGAATATTATTCTCAATTTTTATAGTTCCTAAAATTTCATCTCTATGAGTTTGAGATAAATAATTATCCCACCAACCTTTAAGTTGGCCAGTAAAGCCTGCTGTAAGCATTTTAGCAATATTTTTATCAGTATTACCATTATTCTTACAAACAGTGCTATACATAAGCATACGGTGAGCAATATTATAAATATTCTTATCTGCAAAACCATCAATATTCCATTCATAAATGCTTTTCCCATTATAATTATTAGAAATAATATATTCTTGTTCTTCATTAAGAACATCCATAGGAGTAGGTCTACTATAATAATATTTATTATGAGTAGGTCTATCAGCCCATTTTAATTTATTTATTTCATTATCTGAGATAGAAGAATTATCATCCATTTTGCCATCTAAAGTGGAAACATTAAAATTTTTAAATTTTTCTTCTATGAATTTTTCTAATTCTGACATGGAAGATTTTATTTTAAAATCTTTGATATCAGGAGGAGGCTGAATAGAAGAAGAAGCTATGGAGACAATGTTGGTCTCTTCCTTCTGTTGTATATGAACATCTGGTTTAATCTGAATTATAGCAGAAATAATCATTTCAATTCTATTATGTAAAGAAGTAATTTCTTCTCCTAAAATAGTCAAATAAAGATTAGTGTAATTTTGTTTTTCCAAAATTTGGTTAATATGTTTAACAGTAACCTGCAAAGCATCATTCTCAAACAATTTAGAAAAAGAAGCAAAACTTAAAATTTTATTATTCTTTTCAATTTGAAAAGATTGCTGAGGAGGATACAAAGATTTCTGTATAGAACCAGAAGAAAGTTTATAAGTTCTTTCAATAACATTGATATAATCAATCACATAAGTTCTAATAAACCAAGGAACAAAATGAATTAATTTATTATGTTTTTCGCAGAAAGAATAGAATTCATATCTTATGATATCATATTTTTTTTCAGAAAAACTTTGAAAATACCAATTTCTGAAAAGATTCCATTTTGGAAGATAAAATTCAGAATTAATCTTTTGCCTAGCAAAAGATCCTTTAGAAAAATCAAGTTTGAGCGTACTATCCATAAAAACAACTATATAAAATTCATTTCTGATATTTTATCAGTGTCTCTAATGTTTTGAACATTATGAATACCATGAACAATATTATTCTTGTTGATAATTAATTCATCAACTACATCCTCTTTTGAGGATTGAGATCCATAGTCTTCTCTTATTTGAGAAGTGGATGCTCTGTATGATTGAGGTATATCAATCATATAGTCTACAGGAGAAATATGAGAATACATAGATCTCGTTCTGGAAAGTGATCTAGCAGAGGAAGGCAATAATCTTCTTTGTTCATTATGAAAACTGTATTTCTACAGATCCTTCATTATTTTGAACAATATTTTGTAAATCACTATTTATAATAGGATTTCTAGGAACAGCTTGTTCAATTTTCCAATTTTCAGGAAATATAATTTTTTCCCATTTGATAGATCTACGAGTAGTGATCTTAGATCTACTAAAATTTGTCTCTATAAGAATTGTTTCATTCAAATCTTTATCTACTCTTTTACACATAGGATTTAAAGTAAATAAAGGTTTAAAATATATTCTATAGCAGATACATATAACTTTTGTTCCAGGAATATAATTATAACCATGAGTTTTAACATTTAATGTCAAAGCATCAAGAATATTTATATCATAAAGATAAGATAAAGAGAGATTTGGATAAACATCAAAATATACTGGTCCATGAGCCAGACTTGACTGAATTATTCCCATAAGAGATTGTTTCCAATTCAAATTTCTACCATCACGTAAAGCTGCTAAAAAACTTTCTGGTAGTCCTTCTAAAGTAAGAGGTTTAAATGCAATTTGCACTAAACCTATATGTAAAAACTTATGAGTTTTTTGAAAAGGTAAAATATCCTTTTTGTTTAATAAACTAATTACCATCTCATTTCTATGAAGATGAATAGATTCTTCAGTAGTTTTTACTACTTGTTTTAAAACTAATCGTTCAAAAGTTTCTAATTTATAAACCAATTTTGGTTCTACTTTAGGAATAGTCCATTTGTTCAATAATTCTAAATTATTAGGAATATCATATTCTTCAATAATACTGTTTTGAACAGTATCATTATTGATCTTAGAAAGATTCATTTTTATGAAACTTTTGTACTAAATCAATCACTAAACAAATTCTGGAACCAGGAAAACATAGATAAAGCAATATTATAGGATATTATAAATCATACATAGGATATTACCAAATAATTTGATTATCAATTCTAAAAAAAAATCGCTCAAAAACGCCTAAACGCCTTCACACGGCTAAACGGCTAAAGAGCTAAAAGAGAACTTTTTAATCAAATATTTGAACCTGTGATTTAACCTATAATTACTTGATTTATGTTTTTATGAATCCATAAATAACATAAGAACCAAGTTATAAATAATTATATTGTCAGATCATGATTTAGTACAAAATAGTTTAGCCTGCCATTCAGGCTAAATACACTAAAATAAAAATTTTAAATAACAAAATAAAATTTAAAGAGAACAAGGAAACTTACAATAAAACCAGAAGAAGTTTTATTTCTGAAAGCTTCAAGAGTGTAATTACAAGAGAGATTAAAAGAGAGAGTAGTATTCTAAATTGCAGTGTACTTACAAAACTGAAAACTATCCTATAAATAGAGGGAAGAGCCGGACATGAAACCCCGGATTCCAATAAAAAAATACAACTTTTCTTTATAAAAATAAATAATTCCAAACTACTTTATTAAAGTAGTGCACCAATTTCTTTGTGGTCCTCACCACTTTGAGTGGTCCTTGATGGCCATCATAATCATGCTAATATATTACGTAAGCCATTATTATGGCAATCACATCATGCCATCACATCATGTCTCTTGGTAGTAGTTGATGAATGCATTCAAGAGTTTCCGGATATTTCTTCATACAATGCTGAAATTTAGCATTATGATATTCTATTGATTTCTTGGTGTCTTTGAGAATCCTCTTCCTTTGTAGATAAGAATAGTTTTTTTCAATACTCTTCTGCCTCTTATTATGGCCTTTAATAATGATTTGATCAAAATTCTTTTTTCACTGTATGTAGCAAAAACATCTGGGACAGATATCTTTGTGTTCATCCATTATAATCCACTCTTTTTAATATTCTCTTTTAATGACTCTTTTAAAGAATCAAAGACTTTATCAATGGAAAAGTCTATAATTTCTTCCTCAGGATCTTGTGCATCCTGTAACATTTGTCGATGGAATTTTGTATCACTTGATTCCAATGTCATAGAAGTGTCTGATTTTGAATCCGGGTATGAAAGATTTCTGCAAAGATCTTTCTTCATTTCTTCAAGATATAACTCAACCATTTTTTCTTTGGAATAAATCTCTGAATATTTTTGGATAATAATTTTGAAAGGACTAGGAGTCTCTTTCTCTTTTTTATTTTCCAAATCATGCTTATAAGCTTTGATTTTCTCATTAATACTTTGAATGGTTTCATCACCATACACTTTTCTTGTCTCGGGGTCTTCTCTTATCATTTTTTCCCAGAATTTTGTTAAACTTTTTCTCCATAAACAAGGGATTCCTCTGTCTGTATAACCAGCTTGGGGTTTCCATTTCCAAATCCATGGAATACCAAATTCAATAAAGAACATGCAAGATGTCTTGCCTTCAATAGTATTAGAAGATAATTCTTGAATTTTTGGAGAACAGTCAATCCATTCTTCCATTAATCCTTTAAGGATTTCAGGCAAAATTTTTACCGAGGGACAAAATATCTTCCACCAGTCTAAAAACCAGTTAGGAACTGGGTGATGAAAAACATTTTCGCAGACTTTTAAAAACCACGAATGTTTTCTTTTTTGATTTTCATAAAATAAGGTTTTATTAAAACCTTCTACATAATTCCAATAATTGAATTTAAAATTCATTTTATTGTATGAAAATTCTTTTTTAACTAATGGAGATATTCCCCATTCTTCAATAGATATAATCTTTTTGACAATGAATTTTGAGAAGTTATAAACTCCTTGCTGTTGAGTATTACCAGAAAAATGAGTAATTTTCACGGTATTAGTGGACAAAAGGAGATTTTCATAAAATCTTCTTTGTTTATGAGATCCATTCACATATGATGTGTTGGATAAATATCTTTCCATGATAGTCCACGGAGTTTCCATCCATTGGATGTCTTTTTCTTCTATAAGAAGAATCAAGTCTTGATATTCACTCTCAATATATTGAGAATCATTATCATTCTTTTATAATATTAGCATATGATGCCGATGAATCTGGAATATTACCTTCTTTTTCTTTTTTCTGTTTCAAGAATTCTTGAAACTCATCATATAATGGATTATTTTTGTCTGGAGTATTACTCCCCGATTAACTAGCAATATTCTGAGCTATAAGCTTTTTATTGTCATGTTGAGAAATTATTTGAGGAGATGCTCCTCTTCCACCTCTTCCTCTATAAGAGGAATGATTTCCCCTACCAGGATTACTCATACC
The DNA here is from genome assembly GCF_033568475.1 of Henckelia pumila. Lineage (NCBI taxonomy): Eukaryota > Viridiplantae > Streptophyta > Magnoliopsida > Lamiales > Gesneriaceae > Henckelia > Henckelia pumila. The sequence continues at coordinate 33,831,873 of NC_133122.1, forward strand.
TGTAAATATGACAAGTATTCTCGAGTTAAGAAATCAGGCAGATTATTATCTTCACCTTTTTTATAAATAATTTCAAAATCAAAAGGCGCTAAATGAGCTTGCCATCTAGCAAACATTTGCTTAGAAACATCATGTTTAAAATCTTTTTGAAACATAAATTTAGCAGATCTACAATCTGTTTTAATTATAAATTTTTGATTATATAAATCATCTTGAAATTTTAAAACACATCTAACTATAGCAAGAATTTCTTTAGCTATGGTAGCATAATTTTTCTGAGCACCATTCCATTTACCAGAATAAAATCTAACAAGATATTCTTGTTTGGTATCAGGATTAACCTGTTTAAGAATTCCTCCAAAACCTATATCAAAAGCATCTGTTTCAATAATTTTTTCCCATTGGGGATTAGCCAACATAAGACAAGGAATATGAAAGAGTGGGTGCCCGGTGAGCCAACTTGTGGCTAAGGGCTTTGATGACTCTATGTATAAACAATCTTTTGTTTAATATAATTTACACTTTTATAAAGGCGTTTACTTTATCTTTTATCATATTATTATGTTGTGACATACTATAAGATGTTTAGATGAAGACCTTGAATATACTATAGTGTATGTAGGATGTGGTGGCACATGGGGATGGCTATCATGAAACACATCTTATAGTCACTGTATATTCTAAACAGTTCCTAGTCGATTGAGCCGTCCGTTAATAAGGATAAGGATCGCTCGAGATTGAGACTAGCATTTGCGATGCCGAGTACCACGTTTCATTGGTATGGAACATAGAGATGTTCAAAGCATGCAAATGGATATTCATACGATGAATGATCGAACTACCCTATCCGGACTTTCCAAGTGGTTATCACTTATCGAGTGGATAAAGTCCGCGGTTTTGGTTGTACACCATTAGTCCTTACTACTTGAAACATCATTGAGACTCTATATGCTAGTACTGTACTTTGACTCGTTTACCGACTCTATTGGGGTCATCAGGTATCGGGATTGGGTACAATTACGACACATATAGGAGTCGATGCTTTGTTGTCAAGGATTCACCACATACTTGCTAGTGTGGATATCCTATGCAATCTGAGGAGATATTAGTGTGACGAATCTCTGGCCAGAGTACATGATGTGTTTTAAGAAATGGTTTCTTAGTAGCACATGCGATGTCACTATTTGATCTTCAAGATGTATTGCATAGTTATAGAATCTCGAACGACTCTCGATTTACCAATGGTTGTTGATTCGATCGGGATATATGGATGAAGGGACCGTACTGTACGCTAACCAAAATCTATTGGTTCTTGCAGGAACTATCAGTGATACCTAGGGAATCATGGGGCGATGTTGCTAGGTGCTCTTACCATGATTCGATGGGCAAGTCGGAAATTGTTGTTCCGAGTCACAAGGAGTTGTGAGCCCACGGCTAGCTGTATCCCTGAACCATTGAGGGTCACACAAGTAATGAATTTTTAATCCCCGTTGAGATAGTTAAATTTAAAGAGTTAAATTTAATGAACAAAGAAGTGGGACTTCTTATTTAAGAGTAGACAACAGAGGTCACAATTTTCGAAAACCCTAGCTGTTTTTATCTCTAAGTGGCCGCCCCCCTCCCTCTCTGCTCGGGAAAATCCAGCCTGTGAATTTTGAATTTTCAGTCTGGTTTAACGGATCAAATTCGTTAATTCTCTTCGTAGAAACTTCTGATAGATTTTCTAGTGCAATCTATCAGAGGGATTAAATCTCTATTCGTGGACCTGATTGAAGAATTGTTCGTCCATCAGTTCCTGGGATATACAACAAGAGCAGAGTAATCTGTTGGTGTCCATAATCTCGATTCAAGATTGGAGGTAAAAATTTAATTGTTATTTAATTTTTACACGCACAATTTAATCGTAAAGTTTTGATACCCATTATGGAATCGTTCCATATAAAATTTTTAAACTTCCGCTGCACCGGGTATCAATCCTGATTGATCTGATCACGGTTCTCCAACAGTGATATCAGAGCCAGGTTGCTCAGATCAAGCGATTAAATTAATCGATTGTACAAAAAATTTTTAAGCCTCGGTTTTTGAAACAAAATAAATTTTTTAAAAATAAAAAAAAATTTCGGGCAAAACACGGGCAGCGATTGGATCGCTGCCCAAGGGGCAGCGACGGGCTGCCCGGCCCGAGCCCCTTTTGGGGCGCGGGCCGCCCAGGATCGTCCCGGGCGGCCCGGGAAAAATTAATTTTTTATTTTAAATTAAAATTTTAATATGTTAAAATTCTATTTTTGGTCCGATCGAAAATTGTTTTTGATTGGTCCACGAGGCGTCGGATCGAATTGTTCGAGTCCGAAAATTTTAAAATTGATTTTTGGATAAATTTGAATTTTTGGAAAATTTATAGATTTTATCCGTTAAATCAGATTTTATGAAATTAATTATTTTTGTTACAATTGATGATAAGATATGATCTTATGGAAATATTGAGTAAAATATGATTTTATGTATAAAATTGGATTTTATATGTAAAATATGATTTTATTTGATAAAAAGATAAAATATGATTTTGTATGTAAAATAAAATTTTATAAATGGAATATGATTTTATCCTTTTAAATTTAATTGCCATTGCATGTTATCCAATAAATTAATTTTGAATTAAATATTATTGGATAAGGATGATCGATTGCCATGACCAATTTTGTAGGTGTATGTTAGGAATTTACATTTGTTTTTATTGTTGTTGGATTTATTAATGGGCCTAGTTTATGGCCCAATATGAATTGTCATATGTAATAAAAGTGGGCCTGGTTTATGGCCCGTTCCCACCCCTTGAAATGTATCCCCTACTTGTCATAGTTATTTATTGTAAATACATTAGACTTAGTGGGAGATGAAGATTTGAAGACGGAGGTGGGCCCAGCAGACAATAAAGACTGAAGAAATGTAAATTGGAAGCTCAATGTAATAGGATTGCATTGCATACCTGCATATTACCTAGGATTGGACTTAGACTCGTGATTGGCAACCACGGGTCGATTAGAAATGGAATCGATCATCCTATATAATATATGATATTATCATTGTATGCATGTTTTAGACTAAATTGTATGAATCCCGCAAGCATACAAATTTTAAATGATGAGACAAATTTTCAAAATTAAAATCCCTCATTTTAAATATGATTTAAAATTGATATCAAGATAAATAAAGAAAATTTAAATATTTTTTAAATGTTCCTACCTTCCATCAACGATCAATGTATGAGATGCTACCCGCGGATACGGTCCGGCTCATATTATTGGGGGGGCCCGTTCGTCGGAAAGCTGTACATTGGATCGACAAATGTTGTAAGTTGGGTGGAACTCCCATGGGATCGGCTCATATTATTGGGGGATCCACATGGCAACCGTCCATCACAACTTAATATTGATGGGTCATCTTGACATGTCACAATAAACGGCGTCATATTATTGGGCCCTTATTGGACATGAGGTAAAAACGTGGAGGTTGCTTTGGAAGCAATTGGGCTCTACCTTTTGAAAATTATGGTTGGCTGATATTATTCGGGACCATAGTTTGTCAATTGGACTCCATGTTCCTACTAAGGAAAACAGTTTCCCGTTTTCACTAGAGGGTAGTGAAACCGTTAAAATAGTGGGAGTGAGATTCATAAAATAAATTTCGCCTATTTTATGTCTTAGTAAATTAATTAAACAATCACTGATTATTGTCTGTTTCTTTTCAGTATTTCATTAAGATGAATTCGCGCAATCCACTATTCTCTATTCTCGAACAAAATAAACTGACTGGCGCAAACTATACGGAATGGTTCCGTAAGTTGAAGATTGTCTTGACCTCGGAGAAGATGCTCTACGTGTTAGAAAAATCTCCTCCGAAGGAAGCACCAGCTGACATAAGTTCGGAAGAGTTGGCCAAACTTGATACATGGTGGGACCATGATATCAAGGCCAAATGCTATATGCAAGCCTCGATGTCTGATGAACTCCAGAGGCGATTTGAGGATACCGTGAATGCTGCTGACATTCACGTACAACTCAATGAACTTTTTGGGGCTCAATCGAGAGCTGAAAGGTTCGCTACTGTAAAAGAGCTAATGACGTGTCGCATGCGTGAAGGGACTTCGGTCCGTGATCATGGGGTACGAGTGATTTGGCTCATACAGAAGTTGGTAACGCTTGATTTGGTGTTGGAGCATGAACTCAACGTGGACTTATTACTTCTCTCTCTTCCTTCTTCGTTTGACGGATTTGTGGTGAATTTCAATATGAACAAGATAGAGGCCTCCCTTGAAGAGATGGTCAATATGCTTGTAACATATGAAGCCACTTTAAAGAAGGATAAACCAGTTCTCTTAGTGGGCTCCTCTTCTTCAGCTAAGAAGGGACCAAGTACAAAGGGTAAGAAACGTTCTGCCCCACCCAAGAAAACCGGACCTGAGAGAAGAACAAGACAAAGGCTTCAAACATGGAAAAGTCCAAGGATGTTTGCCATCACTGCAAGAAACCCGGTCATTGGAAACGTAACTGCAAGGAATATCTAGAGCAGTTGCGAACTGCGAAGAGTATGTTCTATATTGAAATAAATGTTTCACTTAATACTACTTCTTGGGTATTGGATACCGGATGTGGATCTCACATTTGCAATGATTTGCAGGTGATGACAAGAAGTCGCAAGCTTAGAATGGGTGAGACCCAGCTGAGGCTCGGAAATGGTTCTAGAGTTGAAGTCAAAGCTGTAGGAGATGTTTATTTAATTTTGCAGAACGATTTTAAGTTACTTTTGAGAGATGTTTTATTTGTTCCAGATTTGATTAAAAACATTATTTCTGTTTCTATGCTTGATAGAGATGGTTTTTCTTGCAATTTTGTGAATGGGATTTGCAATATTTACAAGAATGAATGTTTGATTGGAAATGGACAACTTGAAAACGATCTATATAACTTAAAATTAAAAGACGTTCCAATAAATTATGTTGATAAACCGGTAACAACGAACAAAAGGAAAATCGATAGTCAAAACCCGGAAAACCTTTGGCATGCTAGGCTAGGTCATATTTCCTTAAGGAGGATGAACAAGCTAGTGGGAGAGGGAATGTTTGATATGTCTGATATTAACTCTATATCTACTTGTGAGTCCTGCCTGAGAGGAAAAATGACTAAATCTCCTTTTAAGGGAAAACCTGAGCGTAGTCAAAATCTGTTGGATTTGATCCATACAGATGTTTGTGGTTCATTTAGAATTGGTACTCAATATGGCCACACCTACTTCATTACCTTTACTGATGATTATTCAAGGTATGGGTATTTATATTTAATGAAATATAAGTCTGAAGCATTTGAAAAGTTCAAAGAATTCAAGGCTGAAGTAGAAAACAAGCTAGGTAAAAGTATTAAAGAACTTCGATCAGATCGAGGTGGAGAATACTTAAGTACCGAGTTTTTGGACTATCTGAAAGAGAATGGAATTCTCTCACAGTGGACTCCTCCTATGACACCTCAGCTGAATGGTGTATCGGAGCGTCGTAATCGAACTTTGTTGGACATGGTTCGATCCATGATGAGCTTCACTGAGCTTCCACCTTCGTTTTGGGGCTACGCGCTTGAAACGGCGGTATTGTTGTTGAACAACGTCCACACCAAAGCAGTGGATAAAACACCATACGAGTTATGGAATGACAAAGCTCCTAAGTATTCGTACTTGAGGATTTGGGGATGTCCTGCTTACGTGAAGCAGACAGTGGGAGATAAGTTGGATAGTCGATCCACCTTATGTTATTTTGTAGGGTATCCGAAGAATTCAATCGGATATTATTTCTATCATCCTACTGAAACAAAAGTGTTTGTTTCAAGGAATGTCATCTTCTTGGAGAAGGAGTTCTTATTGGATAAGAAAGGCGAGATGATGGAACTCGAAGAAATTCGAGAAGAACCCGAAATACAAAATAATGATCCTACACCTCAGGAACCATTGATGGACACGCCTATACCTAGAAGATCCGAGAGGACTTCTAGACCTCCTATTCGATATGGTCTTCTTCTTGAAGGGGATCAAGATGAACCCGACTTTGGATGTGATCCAAGAAACTTCAAGGAAGCAATTTCTGATGCGGATTCAAATTTATGGCTTGAAACTATGCAGTCGGAAATAGATTCGATGCATACAAACCAAGTTTGGTCTTTAGTAGATCCTCCCGATGGAATTGTTCCAATAGGGTGTAAATGGATCTACAAGAGAAAGCTTGGGCCTGATGGTAAGGTATTGACCTACAAGGCACGATTGGTGGCGAAAGGCTATGCTCAAAGACAAAGAGTTGACTATGATGAAACCTTTTCACCAGTTGCAATGTTCAAGTCCATAAGAATCCTTATTGCCATAGCTGCTTGGTATGACTATGAGATATGGCAAATGGATGTGAAGACTGCATTTCTTAATGGAAACATTGAGGAAGAGATCTATATGACGCAGCCTGAGGGATACACATCCATGGAAAGCGAGCATAAGGTATGCAAGCTTCAGAGATCGATCTATGGTCTCAAACAAGCATCAAGAAGTTGGAACCAGAAATTTGATGAAACAATAAAGGATTTTGGTTTCATCAAGAACCCGGAGGAACCATGCGTGTACAAGAAAGTAGTTAAGGATGCTGTGACATTCTTAGTACTTTATGTTGATGACATCCTACTCATTGGGAATGATGTAGGGATGTTGCAGTCAACAAAGATATGGTTATCAGGTAGATTCTCGATGAAGGATCTGGGTGAGGCATCCTATATTCTAGGGATACAGATCTATAGAGATAGATCTAAGAGAATGATAGGACTCACTCAAGCAACCTACATCGACACCATATTGAAAAGGTTTTCAATGGATGGGTCCAAGAGAGGACATCTACCTATGTGTCATGGAGTTTTTCTATCCAAGTCCATGTGTCCCAAGACTGATGAAGAGATAGAGAAAATGACACATGTACCATATGCGTCAGTCATTGGTAGTATCATGTATGGGATGATATGTAACGACCCACTATATCAAGACGGGTCTTTTCAGCGTGCTTTTGTCCTCACTCACACGCACCCAGAGAAACTTCCCAAGGGGTCACCCATCCTATAATTGCCCCAAGTCAAGCACGCTTAACTTTGGAATTCTTATGTGATGAGCTTCCGAAAAGAAGATGCACCTTCTTGATATGAGTAGTACATATGAAATCTTTTATGCCCTCCTCAACTATGTAGTCCCATACCTACACAGTCTCAGAATCCCCTCTCATTCCGGCACGGGATCGGTTCATTCATGTCACCCGTCGCCCATTCTTTGGTGGGGTTTCCATCTTTCAGGTATTAACCACTCATATTGCGGACCATGTACCGCCCTAGGACTTTTTGGCTCCGGGTGTCACATGCCCACCAGCTTCCGCTTGGTTCGTCCCCGAACCATATCGTACTAAGAGAGGTCGGCTCTGATACCATTTGTAACGACCCACTATATCAAGACGGGTCTTTTCAGCGTGCTTTTGTCCTCACTCACACGCACCCAGAGAAACTTCCCAGGGGGTCACCCATCCTATAATTGCCCCAAGTCAAGCACGCTTAACTTTGGAATTCTTATGTGATGAGCTTCCGAAAAGAAGATGCACCTTCTTGATATGAGTAGTACATATGAAATCTTTTATGCCCTCCTCAACTATGTAGTCCCATACCTACACAGTCTCAGAATCCCCTCTCATTCCGGCACGGGATCGGTTCATTCATGTCACCCGTCGCCCATTCTTTGGTGGGGTTTCCATCTTTCAGGTATTAACCACTCATATTGCGGACCATGTACCGCCCTAGGACTTTTTGGCTCCGGGTGTCACATGATATCTACCAGACCGGATGTAGCATTTGCTTTGAGTGTCACGAGCAGATATCAAGCTAATCCCGATCAAATGCATTGGAAAGCCGTGAAGGACATTCTTAAGTACTTACGAAGGACTAAGAATATGTTCATGGTATATGGAGGAAGAGAACTGAAATTGGAAGGCTATACCGACTCTAGCTTCCAAAGTGGCGTGGATGACTCGAAGTCAACCTCTGGATTTGTGTTCATGCTCAATAGCGGTGCTGTCTCTTGGAAGAGTTCCAAGCAGGACACCACAGCGGATTCCACCACTGAGGCAGAATACATTGCAGCATCAGCGGCTGCTAAAGAGGCCGTTTGGATGAGGAATTTCGTCCAAGAGTTGGGCGTTATTCCTGAAGTTGTTGGTCCAGTCCCGGTGTACTGTGACAACACGGGTGTCGTTGCTCAGGCAAAGGAACCAAGGTCTCATCAAAGATCCAAACACGTACTGAGGAAATACCACATCATCCGGGAGATCGTGGAAAGAGGAGACATCACTGTCGAGAGAGTGGCCTCTGCAGACAATATCGATGATCCACTTACTAAGCCCTTGCCAGGACCATTATTTGACAAACATCGCGAAGCAATGGGACTGCGTAGTATGACTAGTTGGCTATAGGGCAAGTGGGAGATTGAAAGAGTGGGTGCCCGGTGAGCCAACTTGTGGCTAAGGGCTTTGATGACTCTATGTATAAACAATCTTTTGTTTAATATAATTTACACTTTTATAAAGGCGTTTACTTTATCTTTTATCATATTATTATGTTGTGACATACTATAAGATGTTTAGATGAAGACCTTGAATATACTATAGTGTATGTAGGATGTGGTGGCACCAGGGGATGACTATCATGAAACACATCTTATAGTCACTGTATATTCTAAACAGTTCCTAGTCGATTGAGCCGTCCGTTAATAAGGATAAGGATCGCTCGAGATTGAGACTAGCATTTGCGATGCCGAGTACCACGTTTCATTGGTATGGAACATAGAGATGTTCAAAGCATGCAAATGGATATTCATACGATGAATGATCGAACTACCCTATCCGTACTTTTCAAGTGGTTATCACTTATCGAGTGGATAAAGTCCGCGGTTTTGGTTGTACACCATTAGTCCTTACTACTTGAAACATCATTGAGACTCTATATGCTAGTACTGTACTTTGACTCGTGTACCGACTCTATTGGGGTCATCAGGTGTCGGGATTGGGTACAGTTACGACACATATAGGAGTCGATGCTTTGTTGTCAAGGATTCACCACATACTTGCTAGTGTGGATATCCTATGCAATCTGAGGAGATATTAGTGTGACGAATCTCTGGCCAGAGTACATGATGTGTTTTAAGAAATGGTTTCTTAGTAGCACATGCGATGTCACTATTTGATCTTCAAGATGTATTGCATAGTTATAGAATCTCGAACGACTCTCGATTTACCAATGGTTGTTGATTCGATCGGGATATATGGATGAAGGGACCGTACTGTACGCTAACCAAAATCTATTGGTTCTTGCAGGCACTATCAGTGATACCTAGGGAATCATGGGGCGATGTTGCTAGGCGCTCTTACCATGATTCGATGGGCAAGTCGGAAATTGTTGTTCCGAGTCACAAGGAGTTGTGAGCCCACGGCTAGCTGTATCCCTGAACCATTGAGGGTCACACAAGTAATGGATTTTTAATCCCCGTTGAGATAGTTAAATTTAAAGAGTTAAATTTAATGAACAAAGAAGTGGGACTTCTTATTTAAGAGTAGACAACAGAGGTCACAATTTTCGAAAACCCTAGATGTTTTTCTCTCTAAGTGGCCGCCCCCTCCCTCTCTGCTCGGGAAAATCCAGCCTGTGAATTTTGAATTTTCAGTCTGGTTTAACGGATCAAATTCGTTAATTCTCTTCGTAGAAACTTCTGATAGATTTTCTAGTGCAATCTATCAGAGGGAGTAAATCTCTATTCGTGGACCTGATTGAAGAATTGTTCGTCCATCAGTTCCTGGGATATACAACAAGAGCAGAGTAATCTGTTGGTGTCCATAATCTCGATTCGAGATTGGAGGTAAAAATTTAATTGTTATTTAATTTTTACACGCACAATTTAATCGTAAAGTTTTGATACCCATTATGGAATCGTTCCATATAAAATTTTTAAACTTCCGCTGCACCGGGTATCAATCCTGATTGATCTGATCACGGTTCTCCAACAGAATATTTTTAACCTTTTCCTTTATTTTTCTAACAGCCTCAGTATGTTCTATAGTCCAAGGAGGGGGATTCTTCTTGAGTCTATCATATAAAATAGCAGAATCATTAGTAAGATTTTTAATATAGAAAGATATATAATTAAGACTTCCTAAAAGTATTTGTAACTGAGTTTTATCAGTTATTTCATCAGGAAATTTAGAACCAAATTCTATACTTCTTTGTATAGGAATAATTTTTCCTTTTTCTATCATATGACCAAGGAATCTAATATTGGTCTGAAATAAAGACATTTTTTGTTTTGATATAACAAGACCGTTTTGAATAACTACTTTTCTAAATATTTCTAAGTGTTTAAAATGAGATTCAATGTCTTTAGAAAAGACTAGAATATCATCAATATAAACAATGATAAAATTACTAAAAGGATAAAATATATCATTCATAATTTGTTGAAATTTTGAAGGGGCATTCTTCAGTCCAAATGGCATAACTGTCCATTCGTAATGTCCTATTGGAACATTAAAAGCAGTTTTGTATCTGTCAGATTGTTTTATTTGAATCTGCCAATATCCTGATTTTAAATCAAACTTTGAAAATATTAAAGCATTAAAAAGTCTATCTAATAAATCTTTTTTGTTAGGAATATGATGCCTATTCCATTTCAAAACTTTATTAAGAGGTTTGTAATTTATTACTAACCTGGGAACTCCTCTTTCCTTCTCTGAATGTTTATTAACATAAAAAGCAGTACAAGACCAAGGAGACTGAGAAGAAGTTATCAACTTCTTATCTAATAAAGATTTTATTTCATTCTTACATAATTCTAATTATTCAGAATTCATTTGACAAGGACGAGCCTTGGTAGGAATGCTTTTTTCATCAAAAGTTTCCTCATAAGGAAGAGAAACAATATGTTTTTTTCTATCCCAGAAAGCATTGGGATGATCATTACAGATTTCTAAAGAAAATTTATTATGAACAAATTGAATTTTTTCCTGTAATTTAGGATTCTTCAATTTTTCTTCAATAGTTAAGGAACTGACTTCCTCTTTTAAAGAATTTATATGAAAAATCTTTCTATCAATTTTATCCTGCAACTCATTTAAAACTCTATTAATAGGTTTTGTAATGAACTGAAAAGAAATAGGTTTTCCTTCAAAGGTACCTGTGATACCTTTTTCATCTATGTGAGTTAAAGGATAAATTTTATAAATAAAAGGAAGACCAAGTATAAGTTGGCTAGAAATATTTTTAGCAAGTAAGAAGCTAGTAACAATACAATTCTTATCCTTGCAAATATAAGCTTTAGGTAATTTATAATTTATATCAAGGGGTTCTCCACCTGCATGAGATAAAGAATGAGTAGTCTTATGAAAATATTTTGTAGGTATAAGACCTTCTTGTATAACATTTAAGTCAGCACCACTATCAATCATAGCAACAAAATTTTTCTTATAAGAGTTATCAATTAAAAGGGTAATATTAGTATACCACTTTTGAGATATAATCATGCTCAAAACAGAAAGATGATTGTCATCAAATAAAGATAATTTTTGAAAATAATTCTCCTGATCATAATCATTTTCAGTATTCTGAAAATTTCTTTGATCATAAACTTTTTCTTTTCCTTTCTCAATTTGATTAATTCTTTTATGAAGAACTAAATTATCATTTTGTAAAATTTTTACTTCTTTCTTGAGATTATTAATCTCATGAACTAAATCCTGAATAGTCACCGGATTTTGGTTCTCATACTTCTGTTTAAGAAGTTTTTTGACTTCTGTCATAGAATAAGTAGGATTAATAAGACTTTCTGTCTTATTATTATCAGATGGATTACTATCCATTTTATCAATGATACTAGAAATTAAACTAGGATCCTTAATCCTCTTAAGAAATTCTAAAATATTATTATTATCGAGAACATTAATATTAATATACTCAAATTGAGACATAAGTTTATAAAACTCATCATTATCATCTTTCCTAGTGCATACTTGTCCTTGAATACAAGCATTACAATCCTCAGTATCGGAATCTGAGATAATCGAATCATTTTCTAAGGCATTAATATCCTCAAAACTATAAGAATTTTTTTCTGAACTATTTTCAGAATCAGAAGTTAGAAAGATATTAAATAATTTTTCTTTAATACTATTATCTATATCAAGATTTTTAATCTTTTCTTTTGTCCAACACTTATTACCATAATGACCTTCTTTACCACATTTATGATAAATAACTTTATATTTTTTCTTGGGATATGACTTTTTCTGTCTACGTAACTCTTTACGTTTTTCTTTCTTATCTTTTTGTTTTTCAGAAAAGTGACGATGTTTTTTATAAAATCTGTGAGATCTATTAGATCTACTAGTCTCAGGTAAATTATTCTTATCTTTAGGCATATCAATACCAAATTGGTCACAAAATTTACCAAGTTGTCTTTTTTCTAATAAATTTTGTCTTTTTATTTGTTTATCTAGCTTTAATTCATTACAAAGAGCTAGACCTTATTGGATACAAGTGCTAATAAGTTTTCCATAAGTATAACTATCATAAGGAATAGACAAATTATCTTTTCTTAGAATTTTTCTAACTCTTTCAGCAAATAAACCTGAAAGACCATCAATAAATTTGGCTTTACATTGACTAGTATTACAGTCATGTAATTCAAAAATTCTAGATAGAAAAGTATCTTTATACCATCTAAAATCAGTAAGAGTTTTGCATCTTAAATTACTAAGCAAAATACGAATATTCTCACTATTATCAGTAAATCAACCTGTAAAATGATCAATCATAGTCATGATTAAAGTATATACTGCATTCTCAGTGGGAATATTATTCTTAATTTTTATTGTTCCTAAAATTTCATCTCTATGAGTTTGAGATAAATAATTATCCCACCAACCTTTAAGTTGGCCAGTAAAGCCTGCTGTAAGCATTTTAGCAATATTTTTATCAGTATTACCATTATTCTTACAAACAGTGCTATACATAAGCATACGGTGAGCAATATTATAAATATGCTTATCTGCAAAACCATCAATATTCCATTCATAAATGCTTTTCCCATTATAATTATTAGAAATAATATATTCTTGTTCTTCATTAAGAACATCCATAGGAGTAGGTCTACTATAATAATATTTATTATGAGTAGGTCTATCAGCCCATTTTAATTTATTTATTTCATTATCTGAGATAGAAGAATTATCATCCATTTTGCCATCTAAAGTGGAAACATTAAAATTTTTAAATTTTTCTTCTATGAATTTTTCTAATTCTGACATGGAAGATTTTATTTTAAAATCTTTGATATCAGGAGGAGGCTGAATAGAAGAAGAAGCTATGGAGACAATGTTGGTCTCTTCCTTCTGTTGTATATGAACATCTGGTTTAATCTGAATTATAGCAGAAATAATCATTTCAATTCTATTATGTAAATAAGTAATTACTTCTCCTAAAATAGTCAAATAAAGATTAGTGTAATTTTGTTTTTCCAAAATTTGGTTAATATGTTTAACAGTAACCTGCAAAGCATCATTCTCAAACAATTTAGAGAAAGAAGCAAAACTTAAAATTTTATTATTCTTTTCAATTTGAAAAGATTGCTGAGGAGAATACAAAGATTTCTGTATAGAACCAGAAGAAAGTTTATAAGTTCTTTCAATAACATTGATATAATCAATCACATAAGTTCTAATAAACCAAGGAACAAAAGGAATTAATTTATTATGCTTTTCGCAGAAAGAATAGAATTCATATCTTATGATATCATATTCTTTTTCAGAAAAACTTTGAAAATACCAATTTCTGAAAAGATTCCATTTTGGAAGATAAAATTCAGAATTAATCTAGCAAAAGATCCTTTAGAAAAATCAAGTTTGAGCGTACTATCCATAAAAACAACTATATAAAATTCATTTCTTATATTGTATCAGTGTCTCTAATGTTTTGAACATTATGAATACCATGAACAATATTATTCTTGTTGATAATTAATTCATCAACTACATCCTCTTTAGAGGATTGAGATCCATAGTCTTCTCTTATTTGAGAAGTGGATGCTCTGGATGATTGAGGTATATAGTCTACAGGAGAAATATGAGAATACATAGATCTCGTTCTGGAAAGTGATCTAGCAGAGGAAGGCAATAATATTCTTTGTTCATTATGAAACTGTATTTCTACAGATCCTTCATTATTTTGAACAATATTTTGTAAATCACTATTTATAATAGGATTTCTAGGAACAACTTGTTCAATTTTCCAATTTTCAGGAAATATAATTTCTTCCCATTTGATAGATCTACGAGTAGTGATCTTAGATCTACTAAAATTTGTCTCTATAAGAATTGTTTCATTCAAATCTTTATCTACTCTTTTACACATAGGATTTAAAGTAAATAAAGGTTTAAAATATATTCTATAACAGATACATATAACTTCTGTTCCAGGAATATAATTATAACCATGAGTTTTAACATTTAATGTCAAAGCATCAAGAATATTTATATCAGAAAAAGATAAATAGAGATTTGGATAAACATCAAAATAGACTGGTCCATGAGCCAGACTAGACTAAATTATTCCCATAAGGGATTGTTTCCAATTCAAATTTCTACCATCACGTAAAGCTGCTAAAAAGCTTTCTGATAGTCCTTCTAAAGTAAGAGGTTTAAAAGCAATTTGCACTAAACCTATATGTAAAAACTTATGAGTTTTTTGAAAAGGTAAAATATCCTTTTTGTTTAATAAACTAATTACCATCTTATTTCTATGAAGAGGAATAGATTCTTCAGTAGTTTTTACTACTTGTTTTAAACCTAATCGTTCAAAAGTTCCTAATTTATAAACCAATTTTGGTTCTACTTTAGGAATAGTCCATTTGTTCAATAATTCTAAATTATTAGGAATATCATATTCTTCAATAATACTATTTTGAACAGTATCATTATTGATCTTAGAAAGATTCATTTTTATGAAACTTTTGTACTAAATCAATCACTAAACAATACATTCCATTATGGAACCAGGAAAACATAGATAAAGCAATATTATAGGATATTATAAATCATACATAGGATATTACCAAATAATTTGATTATCAATTCTCAAAAAAAATCGCTCGAAAACTCCTAAACGCCTTCACACGGCTAAACGGCTAAAGAGCTAAAAGAGAACTTTTTAATCAAATATTTGAACCTGTAATTTAACCTATAATAACTTGATTTATGTTTTTATGAATCCATAAACAACATAAGAACCAAGTTATAAATAATTATATTGTCAGATCATGATTTAGTACAAAATAGTTTAGCCTGTCATTTAGGCTAAATACACAAAAATAAAAATTTTAAATAACAAAATAAAATTTAAAGAGAACAAGGAAACTTACAATAAAACTAGAAGAAGTTTTATTTCTGAAAGCTTCAAGAGTGTAATTACAAGAGAGATTAAAAGAGAGAGTAGTATTCTAAATTGCAGTGTACTTACAAAACTGAAAACTATCCTATAAATAGAGGGAAGAGCCGGACATGAAACCCCGGATTCCAATAAAAAAATACAACTTTTCTTTATAAAAGTAAATAATTCCAAACTACTTTATTAAAGTAGTGCACCAATTTTTTTGTGGTCCTCACCACTTTGAGTGGTCCTTGATGGCCATCATAACCATGCTAATATATTACGTAAACCATTATTATGGCAATCACATCATGCCATCACATCATGTCTCTTGGTAGTTGTTGATGAATGCATTCAGGAGTTTTCGGATATTTCTTCATACAATGCTGAAGATAAGAATAGTTTTCTTCAATACTCTTCTGCCTCTTATTGTAACAACCCACTGTATCAAGACGGGTCTTTTCAGCGTGCTTATGTCCTCACTCACACGCACCCTGAGAAACTTCCCAGGGGGTCACCCATCCTATAATTGCTCCAAGTCAAGCACGCTTAACTTTGGAGTTCTTATGTGATGAGCTTCCGAAAAGAAGATGCACCTTCTTGATATGAGCAGTACATATGAAATCTTTTTAAACCCTCCTCAACTATGTAGTCCCATACCTACACAGTCTCAGAATCCCCTCTCATTCCGGCACGGGATCGGTTCATTCATGTCTCCCTCCGCCTAGAAGCCTACCAGGAGCCGCTCATTGTCCGTGCAACCTCTTGGCACCGGCGATCACTCCCTGCCTCCTCAGCCCCGGGCGTCACATGCCCACCAGCTTCCGCTTGTTCGTCCCCGAACCATACCGTACTAAGAGAGGTCGGCTTTGATACCATTTGTAACAACCCACTGTATCAAGACGGGTCTTTTCAGCGTGCTTATGTCCTCACTCACACGCACCCTGAGAAACTTCCCAGGGGGTCACCCATCCTATAATTGCTCCAAGTCAAGCACGCTTAACTTTGGAGTTCTTATGTGATGAGCTTCCGAAAAGAAGATGCACCTTCTTGATATGAGCAGTACATATGAAATCTTTTTAAACCCTCCTCAACTATGTAGTCCCATACCTACACAGTCTCAGAATCCCCTCTCATTCCGGCACGGGATCGGTTCATTCATGTCTCCCTCCGCCTAGAAGCCTACCAGGAGCCGCTCATTGTCCGTGCAACCTCTTGGCACCGGCGATCACTCCCTGCCTCCTCAGCCCCGGGCGTCACACTTATTATGGCCTTTAATAATGATTTGATCAAAATTCTTTTTCCACTGTATGTAGAAGAAACATCAGGACAGATATCTTTGTGTTCATCCATTATAATCCACTCTTTTTAATATTCTCTTTTAATGACTCTTTTAAAGAATCAAAGACTTTATCAATGGAAAAGTCTATAATTTCTTCCTCAGGATCTTGTGTATCCTGTAACATTTGTCGATGAAATTTTGTATCACTTGATTCCGATGTCATAGAAGTGTCTGATTTTGAATTTGGGTATGAAAGATTTCTGCAAAGATCTTTCTTCATTTATTCAAGATATAACTCAACCATTTTTTCTTTGGAATAAATCTCTGAATATTTTTGGGTAATAATTTTGAAAGGACTAGGAGTCTCTTTCTCTTTTTTATTTTCCAAATCATACTTATAAGCTTTGATTTTCTCATTAATACTTTGAATGGTTTCATCACCATACACTTTTCTTGTCTCTAGGTCTTCTCTTATCATTTTTTCCCAAAATTTTGTTAAACTTTTTCTCCATAAACAAGGGATTCCTCTGTCTGTATAACCAGCTTGGGGTTTCCATTTCCAAATCCTTGGAATACCGAATTCAATAAAGAACATGCAAGATGTCTTGCCTTCAATAGTATTAGAAGATAATTCTTGAATTTTTGGAGAATAGCCAATCCATTCTTCCATTAATCCTTTAAGGATTTCAGGCAAAATTTTTACTGAGGGACCAAATATCTTCCACCAGTCTAAAAACCAGTTAGGAACTGGGTGATAAAAAACATTTTCGCAGACTTTTAAAAACCACGAATGTTTTCTTTTTTGATTTTCATAAAATAAGGTTTTATTAAAACCTTCTACATAATCCCAATAATTGAATTTAAAATTCATTTTATTGTATGAAAATTCTTTTTCAACTAGTGGAGATATTTCCCATTCTTCAATAGATATAATCTTTTTGACAATGAATTTTGAGAAGTTATAAACTCCTTGCTGTTGAGTATTACCAGAAAAATGAGTAATTTCCACGGTATTAGTGGACAAAAGGAGATTTTCATAAAATCCTCTTTGTTTATGAGATCCATTCACATATGATGTGTTGGATAAATATCTATCCATGATAGTCCACGGAGTTTCCATCCATTGGATGTCTTTTTCTTCTATAAGAAGAATCAAGTCTTGATATTCACTCTCAATATATTGAGAATCATTATCATTCTTTTATAATATTAGCATATGATGCCGATGAATCTGGAATATTACCTTCTTTTTCTTTTTTCTGTTTCAAGAATTCTTGAAACTCATCATATGATGGATTATTTTTGTCTGGAGTATTACTCCCCGATGAACTAGCAATATTCTGAGCTATAAGCTTTTTATTGTCATGTTGAGCAATTATTTGAGGAGATGCTCCTCTTCCACCTCTTCCTCTATAAGAGGAATGATTTCCCCTACCAGGATTACTCATACCTGTAAATATGACAAGTATTCTCGAGTTAAGAAATCAGGCAGATTATTATCTTCACCTTTTTATAAATAATTTCAAAATCAAAAGGCGCTAAATGAGCTTGCCATCTAGCAAACATTTGCTTAGAAACATCATGTTTAAAATCTTTTTGAAACATAAATTTAGCAGATCTACAATCTGTTTTAATTATAAATTTTTGATTATATAAATCATCTTGAAATTTTAAAACACATCTAAATATAGCAAGAATTTCTTTAGTTATGGTAGCATAATTTTTCTGAGCACCATTCCATTTACCAGAATAAAATCTAACAAGATATTCTTGTTTGGTATCAGGATTAACCTGTTTAAGAATTCCTCCAAAACCTATATCAGAAGCATCTGTTTCAATAATTTTTTCCCATTGGGGATTAGCCAACATAAGACAAGGAATATTTTTAACCTTTTCCTTTATTTTTCTAACAGCCTCAGTATGTTCTATAGTCCAAGGAGGGGGATTCTTCTTGAGTCTATCATATAAAATAGCAGAATCATTAGTAAGATTTTTAATATAGGAAGATATATAATTAAGACTTCCTAAAAATCTTTGTAACTGAGTTTTATCAGTTATTTTATCAGGAAATTTAGAACCAAATTCTATACTTCTTTGTATAGGAATAATTTTTCCTTTTTATATCATATGACCAAGGAATCTAATATTGGTCTGAAATAAAGACATTTTTTGTTTTGATATAACAAGACCATTTTGAATAACTACTTTTCTAAATATTTCTAAGTGTTTAAAATGAGATTCAATGTCTTTAGAAAAGACTAGAATATCATCAATATAAACAATGATAAAATTACTAAAATGATAAAATATATCATTCATAATTTGTTGAAATTTTGAAGGGGCATTCTTCAATCCAAATGGCATAACTGTTCATTCGTAATGTCCTATTGGAACATTAAAAGCAGTTTTGTATCTGTCAGATTCTTTTATTTGAATCTGCCAATATCCTGATTTTAAATCAAACTTTGAAAATATTAAAGCATTAAAAAGTCTATCTAATAAATCTTTTTTGTTAGGAATAGGATGCCTAATCCATTTCAAAACTTTATTAAGTGGTTTGTAATTTATTACTAACCTGGGAACTCCTCTTTCCTTCTCTGAATGTTTATTAACATAAAAAGCAGTACAAGACCAAGGAGACTGAGAAGAAGTTATCAACTTCTTATCTAATAAAGATTTTATTTCATTCTTACATAATTTTAAATATTCAGAATTCATTTGACAAGGACGAGCCTTGGTAGGAATGCTTTTTTCATCAAAAGTTTCCTCATAAGGAAGAGAAACAATATGTTTCTTTCTATCCCAGAAAGCATTGGGATGATCATTACAGATTTCTAAAGAAAATTTATTATGAATAAATTGAATTTTTTCCTGTAATTTAGGATTCTTCAATTTTTCTTCAATAGTTAAGGAACTGACTTCCTCTTTTAAAGAATTTATATGAAAAATCTTTCTATCAATTTTATCCTGCAACTCATTTAAAACTCTATTAATAGGTTTTGTAATGAACTGAAAAGAAATAGGTTTTCCTTCAAAGGTACCTGTGATACCTTTTTCATCTATGTGAGTTAAAGGATAAATTTTATAAATAAAAAGAAGACCAAGTATAAGTTCGCTAGAAATATTTTTAGCATGTAAGAAGCTAGTAACAATACAATTCTTATCCTTGCATATATAAGCTTTAGGTAATTTATAATTTATATCAAGGGGTTCTCCACCTGCATGAGATAAAGAATGAGTAGTCTTATGAAAATATTTTGTAGGTATAAGACCTTCTTGTATAACATTTAAGTCAGCACCACTATCAATCATAGCAACAAAAATTTTTTTATAAGAGTTATCAATTAAAAGGGTAATATTAGTATACCACTTTTGAGATATAATCATGCTCAAAACAGAAAGATGATTGTCATCAAATAAAGATAATTTTTGAAAATAATTCTCCTGATCATAATCATTTTCAGTATTCTGAAAATTTCTTTGATCATAAACTTTTTCTTTTCCTTTCTCAATTTGATTAATTCTTTTATGAAGAACTAAATTATCATTTTGTAAAATTTTTACTTCTTTCTTGAGATTATTAATCTCATGAACTAAATCCTGAATAGTCACCGGATTTTGGTTCTCATACTTCTGTTTAAGAAGTTTTTTGACTTCTGTCATAGAATAAGTAGGATTAATAAGACTTTCTGTCTTATTATTATCAGATGGATTACTATCCATTTTATCAATGATACTAGAAATTAAACTAGGATCCTTAATCCTCTTAAAAAATTTTAAAATATTATTATTATCGAGAACATTAATATTAATATCCTCAAATTGAGACATAAGTTTATAAAACTCATCATTATCATCTTTCCTAGTGCATACTTGTCCTTGAATACAAGCATTACAATCCTCAGTATCGGAATCTGAGATAATCGAATCATTTTCTAAGGCATTAATATCCTCAGAACTATAAGATTCTTTTTCTGAACTATTTTCAGAATCAGAAGTTAGAAAGATATTAAATAATTTTTCTTTAATACTATTATCTATATGAAGATTTTTAATCTTTTCTTTTTTCCAACACTTATTAGCATAATGACCTTCTTTACCACATTTATGACAAATAACTTTATATTTTTTCTTGGGATATGACTTTTTCTGTCTACGTAACTCTTTACGTTTTTTTTTCTTATCTTTTTTGTTTTTCAGATAAGTGACGACGTTTTTAATAAAATCTGTGAGATCTATTAGATCTACTAGTCTCAGGTAAATTATTCTTATCTTTAGGCATGTCAATACCAAATTGGTCACAAAATTTACCAAGTTGTCTTTTTTCTAATAAATTTTGTCTTTTTATTTGTTTATCTAGCTTTAATTCATTACAAAGAGCTAGACCTTTTTGGATACAAGTGCTAATAAGTATTCCATAAGTATAACTATCATAAGGAATAGATAAATTATCTTTTCTTAGAATTTTTCTAACTCTTTCAGCAAATAAACCTGGAAAACCATCAATAAATTTGGCTTTCCATTGACTAGTATTACAGTCATGTAATTCATAAATTCTAGATAGAAAAGTATCTTTATACCATCTAAAACCAGTAATAGTTTTGCATCGTAAATTACTAAGCAAAATACGAATATTCTTACTATTATCAGTAAATCGACCTGTAAAATGATCAATCATAGTCATGATTAAAGTATATACTGCATTCTCAATGGGAATATTATTCTCAATTTTTATAGTTCCTAAAATTTCATCTCTATGAGTTTGAGATAAATAATTATCCCACCAACCTTTAAGTTGGCCAGTAAAGCCTGCTGTAAGCATTTTAGCAATATTTTTATCAGTATTACCATTATTCTTACAAACAGTGCTATACATAAGCATACGGTGAGCAATATTATAAATATGCTTATCTGCAAAACCATCAATATTCCATTCATAAATGCTTTTCCCATTATAATTATTAGAAATAATATATTCTTGTTCTTCATTAAGAACATCCATAGGAGTAGGTCTACTATAATAATATTTATTATGAGTAGGTCTATCAGCTCATTTTAATTTATTTATTTCATTATCTGAGATAGAAGAATTATCATCCATTTTGCCATCTAAAGTGGAAACATTAAAATTTTTAAATTTTTCTTCTATGAATTTTTCTAATTCTGACATGGAAGATTTTATTTTAAAATCTTTGATATCAGGAGGAGGCTGAATAGAAGAAGAAGCTATGGAGACAATGTTGGTCTCTTCCTTCTGTTGTATATGAACATCTGGTTTAATCTGAATTATAGCAGAAATAATCATTTCAATTTTATTATGTAAAGAAGTAATTTCTTCTCCTAAAATAGTCAAATAAAGATTAGTGTAATTTTGTTTTTCCAAAATTTGGTTAATATGTTTAACAGTAACCTGCAAAGCATCATTCTCAAACAATTTAGAGAAAGAAGCAAAACTTAAAATTTTATTATTCTTTTCAATTTGAAAAGATTGCTGAGGAGGATACAAAGATTTCTGTATAGAACCAGAAGAAAGTTTATAAGTTCTTTCAATAACATTGATATAATCAATCACAAAAGTTCTAATAAACCAAGGAACAAAAGGAATTAATTTATTATGCTTTTCGCAGAAAGAATAGAATTCATATCTTATGATATCATATTCTTTTTCAGAAAAACTTTGAAAATACCAATTTCTGAAAAGATTTCATTTTGGAAGATAAAATTCAGAATTAATCTTTTGCCTAGCAAAAGATCCTTTAGAAAAATCAAGTTATCATTATTATTATAAAGGATTGACCCGAAGGAGACCTCATCCCACATGAGTTGGAGGCTCATTGGCTCATACAAGATTAATTAATGAGAAAATTACTTTTTTTGTCGTGTAGATATGTCACTTTGCGATTTTGGTCCTCCATGATTTCATATTTCAGTTTTAGTCCGCTATCTTTATTTTTTTGGCGATTTTAATCTTTTTTATGACGTGGCACCAATGCAGTGCTGATCATGTGGAGCTGACGTATATAGTGCCACATAAGCATTTTTTGAGAAAAAGAACTGAAATTGCCAAAAACATAAGGATTAAAACTGAAATGTGAAAATATAGAGGATCGAAATCACAAAGTGACAAATATATAGTACCAAAATTACAATTTTCTTTAATTAATTATCATTATTATTATTGCAAGGAAGATGTTTTTGGGTGTTGCCGCATTATTCGACCTCCTACGCGGCTTGAGCTCTATCTAGCGGATTAATATATATTTATTTTTAAAAAAAAAATTGGATTAAAAATAAAAAAGAAATTGATGGGTATAAATATATTTTTAATATACTTATAAATATAAATAAATAGAATGGTTCAATTTGCGAGAATAATATTTTTAAAAGGACTAATTCTTAATTTTAGAGTCCTGGGTAATTAATTTGCATTTTTGAAGCCTAGAAGGGTTAATGTGCGATTTAGCTCAATTTTGCCTATAAATAGAAGTGAATCTCTTCATTTCAAGGTAAGTGACTCTTTAGCCTACAAAAGCTCTCTGCTCTCCTGTTTTGTGTGGAGGTGATCGCTGACTTGAGCGTCGGAGGGTTTTCACCCGGCGCCTCTAACGTGTGTTCGTGAATCAGGTGACAGCCCAAAAGGGAGACGTGCGACTTCTTTAGGTGACCGAAGGAGTAGGAGATCAGGAGATCGTTCCCATTTGTAGGTGACCGAAGAAGCAGGAGACCAGAAGGACGTACGACTTCCTATTTTATTTGCTGAATAGGGACATAATTATTTCGCCCGCATCAGATTGGCGCCGTCTGTGGGAAAGCCACCTATCCACTAGAGATACAAACGCGATCACATGCCACCCGTAACACTGAAGGTGGACGGGAGCTCCCGCCTCCTAACCACCTGCCGCAAGAGGAGTTTCTGATCACCCCAAATGCCTTGAAATCCATGTTGGAGGAAGCTGCCTCACGTGCGGTCGCGGAGGCCATGACACATTTTTTGGCAACACAACAGCATAACTTGGGAAACAATCCAAATGTAAATGGTGAATTGCCTCCTCCTCAACACCAAGAAAGGAGACGCACACTAGAAGAAGAAGTTGGAATGAACAGGGTACCAAACCCCAGTGCAAGAAGGGAAACAGTGTTCCATGAGGAGGAGGTAAATAGCCACGGGCCCGTGTGCCCTGGAATTCGGACTGAGGAGAGAGGAGAAAGTGCTCTAGCAATCTTACCAGCTCGGCGTAGCCCTTTCACTACTGCTATCTTAGCCGAGGTACTGACAGCTGGAGTAAAAATAGCAAGTCTGCCAGATTACGATGGTTTAGGAGATCCTCATGATCATCTCGATAGGTTTTATGCAAAAGCCGATCTATATGACTTCAGTGATGCCGCGTACTGCAAAATCTTCCGGACTACGCTGACTAATCGCGCACTGGCATGGTTCAATAAACTCCCAGCAGGAAGCATTGCAAGCCTGGAACAACTTATGTGACGCCCGGGGCTGATGAGGCAGGGAGTGATCGCCGGTGCCAAGAGGTTGCACGGACAATGAGCGGCTCCTGGTAGGCTTCTAGGCGGAGGGAGACATGAATGAACCGATCTCGTGCCGGAATGAGAGGGGATTCTGAGACTGTGTAGGTATGGGACTACATGGTTGAGGAGAGTTTAAAAGATTTCATATGTGCTGCTCATATCAAGAAGGTGCATCTTCTTTTCGGGAGCTCATCACATAAGAACTCCAAAGTTAAGCGTGCTTGACTTGGGGCAATTATAGGATGGGTGACCCCCTGGGAAGTTTCTCAGGGTGCGTGTGAGTGAGGACATAAGCACGCTGAAAAGACCCGTCTTGATACAGTGGGTCGTTACAAATGGTATCAGAGCACGGTCCTCGGAGGGTGTCCATCTGCCACGTGAAGCTCAGAAATCCTGCTACTGGTCTGTATGTTTTAAATGTTTTAATAAGATTTAGAAGGAGCATATGTATTAATTTTAAGTATTTCATGTTCAGTAAGACTTTTGAAACCCTTAGTTATGCATTGCGATTTACGTAAAGAAATATGTGGTGGTACAGAATGCCTCCCAGACAGATTCCGTCGAATTTCGAGGACGAAATTCAATTTAAGGGGGGGAGAATTGTAACACCCGGAAATTTTAATACGTAAATTCGCATGCATAATTAGGAGAAATTAATTTTAAAATAAGGGTTAAATGAATTTATGTGTTATTATGTGATTTATATGCATGATTTAAGTTATTTTAGCATTTAACCCAAAATTAGTGATTTTTGTGATTTATGGAAATTAATTGGTTTTGATCGCGTAGACGGGACCGTGGACGGACGAGATACCAAAATATTTAGCCAAAAATATTTTATGAGTTTTACGAGCTTTAAAATAATATTTTAAGGTATTTAATCAAGAAAATTTTAGTATTTAATTATATATTTATTTAAGGGTTTATTTTTAGCCAAAATTAGTCTCTTTATTGACTTTTATTAATTTTTAAAATTTGCCTATTTAATAATTTCGAGATTAGGAGATATTTTATCAGATTTTTATTATTATTAGAGAGTTTTAAATTATATTTTTCTATGGTATATTATCTATATTATTTAGTTAATATTTATTATACAAAAAAATTATCCTAAACCAAACCCTACACTCTAAACTCACGTCTAAGCCGCCTCCATCCTCTCCCTCACCTTCTCCTTCATCGGCTTCAACAGAAACAACAGCCCCATAGCCGTAAGCTTCGAGTTCTTTGAGTTATTTTGGAGGTTCGTCGTCCCGGAGTCCCGTAAACGCATCGTTCGTTGTCAAATAATTACGAAAGGCATGTTTAATTCTTTTCTCAACTCCATATAAGCTATTATTTTGGTTTTTACAGCAGAAAGTTTGTGGTATATATGTTTGTTGTTCAGAAGTATATGCAGATGGTATTTCCCTTTCCTTTTTCTCACGTTTTGCTTGATCTTTCATGAGTATGATCACGTTTTTTATGCATGGTAAAGGTCCAGGCGGCTAATCCACATCTGAGGGAATGTCTTAGGGTCCTTGTGGTCATGTGGTCCTGTTGGTTTTGTCCATGGTTGGTCTGAAACGAAGCACTTCTCCTCTAGTGCACCAGATCGCGCAGATTTGTGTTCTGAGGGAGAAGGCTTCGTTCTCCCTCCTCAGGCCACTATTTTGGGTGAGGTTTGTTGGGTTGGAACCTACTAGATGTTGGCTGAGTTTTGCAATTGGTTTCGCGATTTTAGGTGGTCGGAATCTCGAGAACGAAGCAAAACGCCACAGCTGCTCCTGTCTGCGCGCGAGCTGCGGGTAGGCAGTTTTGCAGAGCTTCGTTCTCCCTCTATACTTGATGGTTTGGGCTGGTTCTTACATGGTTGGAAACGTCTTGAAGAGGGCTAGAGGTAGGTGGTGGTGCTCCGGCCAGTGGACGGCCGGAGCACGGCGGCAACTGCCCCGGAAGGCTGCTGCTCGCGCAGCCGAGGGCAAGGAGAGGGGGGGTGTCGGGTAGGGGGGTTCTTGGTGGTTCCGGGTCGGTTCAGGGTAGTGGGTCGGGTCAGTAGGGTCTAGGGTCGGGTCAGGCATGTTCGGGTCCGGGCTAGGTGGGCCGGGCTCGAGTATTTTAATTTTAAAATGTTTAATGTTTTAATTGGATTTTTGGGCCATTTAATTAGAAATAAAATTATTTGGGCTTTCAATTAATTTTATTTGGGCTTTTTAAATTATTTTTAAGTTAACCCAATAATTTTATGGGCCCGTGGGCCCATTGGAATTTTTGGGCTAGTCAGTGATTTTATTGGGTCAGTCTAGGAATTTTTATGAATTAATTAGTTATTGGGCCTAAATATTTTTATTTAAGCCCAATAACATTTAAGTATTTTATTTTAGTAAAAATTATAATTTTTAAAATTAATTATTTAATTATGGGCTTTAAGTTAGTTAACAGGCTTTAAGTCAGTTAAGGGGTTAGTAGAGAGACCAGCAGTCTGGACCAATCCATGAAAATAAACTAAGTCCAGAATATATATTTAATTATTTTTATGCATGAAGTCTATTTTAAGTAAAAGTATATTTATTATTAAAATTAATTAAATATATATTACGGACATATTTTAAGTGCATGCATACATGAAATATTTTATGATGTGTTTATGATTAAGATTTGAGCATGAAAAATATTTTTATGGAAATTGAAGTGATGTGACAGCATAGAAGTGGGTTTTACCACTGACACAGAGGTAGTTCTACTACCGGCATAGAAGTGGGTTTTACCACTGGCACAGAGGTAGTTTACTACCAGCATAGAGGTGGATTTATCCACCGCCACGTACGATGGTTCTTTAGACTGATCAGTCGGCACAGTTATTAGTCACATTCATGGATATGACCATACACAGTTTTTATGTTTATGACATGCTCAATTATGTTATGTATGATGAAGAAAGTTATGTTATGTATAAGATTTATGATTAAGCATTTATGTTATGAAAAATGTTTCCACGCATGCTCATGTACATGTATATGTATTAGTATTTACGTGATGCATTATTTTTAACCTTGTTATAAAGGATTAGACATGTTGAGCCTCTAGGCTCACTACGCTTATATGGTGCAGGTGAGTATGATGTAGCTCCTACCGGTGGCGAGGACGTATGAGCGAGCATGGCAGTGGCCCCGTGACCGTCTCGCTAGAGTTTTATTTATGCATGAGTTATTTTTTTAGGATATTTTTATGTTTTTATTGGTTATGATTAATTATTGAATTTTTATGATTTTAGTAGACATAAGTTATGAATTTTCACGATAGACATTATTTTATTTATTTCATGACTCAAGATTTTATCAAATAAATGTTTATTATTTTATTAAGCGAGTTATTATTTGTAATATTATTTTTAAAGTTTATACATATATGTATGGGCGTATATGTATATATGTATAGTATTATTTAAAAAAAAAAAAAAGTTTTTCCGCATTTAGTAGAACTAGGGTGTTTCAATTGGTATCAGAGCCAGGTTCTCTCTTAGTACGGTATGGTTCGGGGACGAACCAAGCGGAAGCTGGTGGGCATGTGACGCCCGGGGCTGATGAGGCAGGGAGTGATCGCCGGTGCCAAGAGGTTGCACGGACAATGAGCGGCTCCTGGTAGGCTTCTAGGCGGAGGGAGACATGAATGAACCGATCTCGTGCCGGAATGAGAGGGGATTCTGAGACTGTGTAGGTATGGGACTACATGGTTGAGGAGAGTTTAAAAGATTTCATATGTGCTGCTCATATCAAGAAGGTGCATCTTCTTTTCGGGAGCTCATCACATAAGAACTCCAAAGTTAAGCGTGCTTGACTTGGGGCAATTATAGGATGGGTGACCCCCTGGGAAGTTTCTCAGGGTGCGTGTGAGTGAGGACATAAGCACGCTGAAAAGACCCGTCTTGATACAGTGGGTCGTTACAACTTACTCAGCGTTTTCTTCATCAGTTCTCCATTAATCGAAAATACCCTAAGACTGCATCATACCTGTTCTCGATTGTGCAAAAAGAAGGAGAAAGCTTGAGAGAGTATGTGCAACGTTTCACTCAGGCTGTTCACGAAGTCCCGCATATCAATCATGATCTCTTGGCAGGAATTATGCAACAAAACCTCCATCATCGGAAGTTTAAGGAATCCATAGCGGGAAAACCCCCAAGCACCTTGGAAGAATTACTGGAAAGAGCCGAGAAGTATATACGCATTGAGGAGACTATCGAACCACGCTATTTAGGGAAAAGAAAAAGAGAAGAAGAAAAACCAAGAGAAGGCCGAAAAGAAGATAAACGAGGATTCCAAGGCCCTCGTCTTCAGCAGGTACCCCTAAATGCGCGCTTGGCTGATATATTGGTGGTTGCGGAAAAGCAAGGTTTGCTGCAACCTCCGAGGCCAATGAAAGACAACCCAAAGCGACTGAAATCTGACAAGTATTGCCACTTTCACAAAGACAAAGGACATTCTACCGAAGACTGTTATAGTTTGAGAACAGAAATAGAGAAGCTGATCAAACGTGGCTATTTAAAAGACTTCGTGAGTAAGTCTCACCACCAACAACGAGACAACAAGACTTATGAAGACCGCCGAAACAGAGAACCCCCAAAGAATCATGAGAAGCAAGGAAAGCATAATGGAGATTTCCATGAGAACATGCCGACTGGAGGGGTTATCGCTGTTATAACCGGGGGACCAGCTTGCGAAGATTCAAATAGAGCAAGGAAGACTCTTCTGCGTAATGCTTCTAGGGGGAATCACTGTCCTCACCCTAACCAAGCCCAAGTCGTGTGTGAAATATCAAAAATATCAAAAGAAATGACATTCACTGAGTCAGATAGGGAATACCCTTTAGTTGAGCACAATGACGCATTGGTTGTCTCCGCTACAATATCCAACTTTTGGGTGAAAAAGATGCTGGTTGACTCAGGCAGTTCAGCAGATATCATTTTTCTTAATGCATTTGTTAAAATGGGGATAGACAATGCACAGCTAACGCCCATCAGCACCCTTTTAGTTGGATTTTCTGGAGAAGTAGTGGAAGCACTAGGAGAGATCACACTTCCTCTCTCGCTAGGATCGTATCCGAGAAGAGTTACAAAAATGGTAAAGTTCTTGGTAGTAAATGCATCCTCTTCATATAACGTGATACTGGGGCGCCCGAGTATAAATATGTTCCAAGCCATAGGATCAACCTATCATATGAAGTTGAAGTTTCCAACGTCAGAAGGAGTTGGAGAGGTTGTTGGTGATAGTAGGTTGGCTCGGGAGTGTCATGCTAACATCCTGCGAGACTCAGCCAATTGCAAGAAAAGGTCAAGGGTGGACGAGATATCAACTCAGAAGAGAAGGCATCCACAGACAGATGAGCTCAAAAATGATAGAATACATACTATCGATAGTGAAGTCGAGAAAGTAAAACACTTAGAGGCAACCGAAGCGCTCAAAAGAATAGAGGTAACTCCAGGAAGTCCCGGTAGAACTCTTAAGATTGGAACGGAGATGCCTGCTGAAGTAGAACAGATGATAACAACATTCCTCAGGGAAAATACAGATGTATTCGCCTGGGAAGGTGAACCCTTACCAGGAATACCTCATGAGTATGCCCTCCATCAACTTAATGTGGACCCCAGGATGAAGCCAGTAAAGCAAAAGAAACGATCTTTTGGAGCAGAAAAGAACAAACATATTACGGCCGTAGTAGAAAAACTGGTGAAGACCAAGTATATCAGGCCAGTCTCCTATCCCGAATGGCTAGAAAATGTGGTGCTTGTTCCCAAACCCGGAGGTAAGTGGCGTCTATGCATAGACTTCACCGATTTAAACAAGGCTTGCCCCAAAGATCTATTTCCCTTGCCACAAATCGACTTGTTGGTTGATTCCACCGCCGGATGTGAGTTGCTCAGTTTTTTGGATGCTTACCAAGGGTATAATCAGATAGGTTTAGCTCCTGAAGATCAAGAAAAAGCAAGCTTCATTACTGATCAAGGTATCTATTGCTATGAAGTAATGCCTTTTGGGTTGAAAAATGTTGGGGCCACGTATCAAAGATTGGTAAACAAAATGTTCGAGAAATTGATCGGGCGAAGTATGGAGGTCTATATCGATGATATGTTGATAAAAAGCGTTATAGCTCTCAAGCATGTGGAAGATCTCAAAGAATGTTTTGAGATATTGAGGAAATACAAAATGAAGTTAACCCCGAAAAATGTGCTTTTGAGGTTCAAGGAGGAAAATTCTTAGGATACATGATTTCCCAGCGAGGAATAGAGGAAAACCCTGAGAAAATTAAAGCAATCCTAAGCATGGCGCCCCCCAAGAGCATAAAAGGGATGCAGGAGTTAGCAGGAAGGATGGCCGCCTTGAACCGTTTTATTTTCAGATCGGCTGATAGAGGGTTGCCATTCTTCAAAGTCCTAAGGCAGGGAAAAGGTTTTCGTTGGACCGAAGAATGTCAGCATGCTTTCGAAGACTTAAAAAAGTGCTTAGCGGCATCACCATTGCTCGTGAAACCAAGAGACGGAGATACCCTTTTACTCTACTTGGCAATATCGACTGAATCAATCAGCGCAGTTCTGACGGTGGAGAGGGAACGAGAACATAAACCCGTGTACTACATAAGCAAAGTACTGCAAGGCGCCGAGCTCCGATACACTAACATCGAGAAGTTGGCCTTAGCATTAGTAGTGGCAGGAAGAAAGCTGTGTCCCTACTTTTTATCCCACCAGGTGGTCGCACTAACAAATCACCCTTTGAAGAGAATATTGTCCAGCCCAGAGGCGTCTGGAAGGATGACCAAATGGGCCGTCGAGCTAAGTGAGTATGGGATTTAATATCAGCCATGCCCCGCCATTAAAGCACAAGTTCTAGCAGACTTCATAGTAGAAATGGAAACCAATGGCACAGGAGTTTCAGCTCCCACTTGGACGATCCACGTAGATGGATCCTCCACGTCCGGAGGGAGTGGAGCAGGAGTGTTAGTAGAGAGTCCACTGGGAGATCAGTTCTAGTACGCCATCAAATTTCAGTTTCCAACATCAAAAAATGAAGCAGAATACGAAGCACTTATCATGGGAATAAAACTGGCTTTAGCGGCAGGGGCTGGAAAGCTGATCGCCTATAGCGATTCACAACTCATAGTCAATCAAGTTCAAGGGAACTATGAAGCCAAAGAAGATAGTATGAAGGAGTACTTATCAAAAGTGAAGGACCTTCTTGTTCGTTTAGAGAATTTTGAAATCAAACAAATTCCTCGAGCTAAAAATGAAATAGCAGATCAACTGGCCAAATTTGGCAGCTCCGCGACAGTAATTAATAGCAGGACAATTACGTTTATCACGTGTGATAAAAAGGGAATAGGAACTGGAAGTCTTAACATCCTGTGTGCAAATCAGGGTGAGCCAAGTTGGAAGGATGAAATCATCAAGTACCTGTCAGAAGGAGAACTTTCCCCAGAGCAGGACAAAGCAAGAAAGCTTAGGGTAAGAGTCGCTCGATTCACTCTAATAGATGGAGAACTGTACAAGAGGGGGTACTCTCAGCCATACTTGAAATTTCTTGCACCTGCTCAGGCAGACTACGTACTCAGGGAAATCCATGAAGAAATTTGTGGAAACCATTTGGGAGGCAAAGTGTTGGCAGGAAAAGCACTCCGACAAGGATACTTTTGGCCTACGATGAGGCAAGATGCGCTCGAGCGAGTAAAACGATGTAGGCCGTGTCAAGGACATGCTAATCTTCAGCATCTACCAGCAACACCGCTTCAACCACTCGAAAGCCCATTGCCTTTTGCTCAATGGGGAGTGGACCTAGTAGGGCCTTTTCCTCTCGCTGCAGGGCAAAGAAAGTTTCTCATCGTAGCTGTCGACTACTTTACTAAATGGGTCGAAGCAGAGCCACTTGCGAAAATTTCTGAGAAAGAGGTGATTAATTTTCTATGGAAAAATATAGTTTGCCGATTCGGAATTCCGCGAGCACTAGTGTTTGAAAACGGCACTCAGTTTTCCGGTGCCAAGTTGAGGGAATGGTGCCTAGGGCTGTCCATCCAACAATTCTTCACTTCCGTCGGGCATCCACAAGCCAACGGACAGACCGAAGTAACCAATCGAACTATCCTGCAACATATCAAGACTCGAATTGGGGAGGCCAAGGGAAAATGGGTTGACGAACTACCCAGTGTCCTGTGGGCGTACAGGACCACTCCGCGAAGCTCGACAGGAGAATCTCCGTTCAGCCTGGCCTATGGGGCCGAAGCCATTGCCCCTGCATAAATCGGAGAAGAATCACTAAGGATAAAGCATTACAATGCAGAGGGAAACCAGCAGGATTTACGGGCATCCCTAGACCTTATTGAGGAGCTTAGAAAAAGGGCATCAGTATGAGCCGCAAGGCACAGAGCACGGATGTCAAGGGCGCATGACCACCGAGTAAAACAACGAACTTTCCAGGTGGGAGACCTGGTAATGAGAAGAGCAAATGTCCTACACCCCGTAGGAAAGCTGGATCCAAAGTGGGAAGGACCATATAAAGTAATCAAAATCGCCCGAGAAGGAGCTTATCGCCTTCAGCATTCGAACGGGAAGGTGTTGCCTAGAACATGGAATGTGGCAAACTTAAAGAAATATTTTCAGTAACCCATAGCTGCTTTTCCTTTTTAGCTAAGCAACAAGAGTAATAGTTCCGTAGTTGTAATACGTTTTCATATTAATAAAAGTTTTTGTAAAAGCATCGCATCATGCTTTCTCCCTTCACAAAACTACATGAGCAAATCACACATGTTTATTCATGTACTTAAAGCATTTTTTATCGTCACTAAACCCTGGTCGTCAAAAAACAAGTCACCTAAAGCATAAGAGGCCTGGCCAGCCCAGCTAAGGTACTTTGACACTATAAGAGGTCAAGACGAATAGGAAGCCCCCACCACCCATAAGGTAGGTGTACGCTTTTCCAAGAGACACGACAAACCTTGGGAACCTGATCAATTCCCAAGTACTAGCGAGAGTATAACAATAAGGAAATATTTCGAAGCAAGCATAGAATAAACCAAGATATATAGCAAAATATAACAAAAACCAGCTCCAAAAAACAGACACAAAGTATAAAAACATCGGAATATCGCTCTCGCAGGAGCTGGAAAGAGACTATAATAGAAATTCCAAAAAACGCAAAATCGTCTAAAGGACAACTCTCTACACCTGAAATAAATATCATGGAACACCAGGAGCATCATCTCCCTGGAGGGAGTTCAAAGACTCTATAATCTCGAAGTCACCAAAATCATCAAGGGGCGCAGCTACCCTCGGCATATCAATCAGTCCCATGTCCGGATCTGGAAAATCAGGGCCAATCATCTTGACCACATTCTCCGGAACATGCTGCTCGCGAAGAATCCGGCGGCTCTCAAGTATCAACTCATCGTGAATCGCATAGGCACGCCGAAAAACTTCCTCCTCAAAAGCAGCGGAGGCGCAAAATGATTCAACAGCCCTCTCCTCCAAACTCCTCTGCAACTGCAACCCTGGAGGGGAAGACAAAAACCCAGCTCCAGTCTGCACCTCAGTATAGTGCCTCTCATAAAGAGCACTAAGCTCAGAACGAAGAGTCTCCCCCTCCTTTTCCTTCACACCAAGCTTCTCCGGCCACTGACGGAGTTCTTCCTTAATGCTAGCATTCTCCCCTCCCAAACGGAGAATCTCCTCCTTCGCCCTAACCTCCGAAGCTTCAAGGCGAACAACATCTTCCTTCAGTTTGGCCAACTCCTTCATAATCTTGGCCTCGTCAGCCCGAGCCTTGTCTTCTCGAGCCTCCAGAGCTCATACAGCGGACAAAATCTGAAGTCAATAGAGAAAAATAAATAAGAACATTATTGATAATATCAAGATAAGGAAAATAAACTCTTCAAGAATACCTGACAAGAGCCAAGGGCAATAGAGTGGTGTAGGATCGAGGAGGATCGAGAGATCAAATGTTTCAAATCATGATCCCCCACTACCTTGGCCCCCCGCCTAAGGCCAATCTCAAAATCACTAAAGTCCCAGAAGGACTCTGCACCATCCCTATTCACCCCGTCAAGAAGAAACAAGGGGTGGGATCTCGCCTTCCTCGCCGAAGAGGATGAAGTCTCCCGAAGTTTCTTCGCAGGATCAGCAGGAAGGACTTCACCCCCCTTTTTTACCCTCCTCCATCGGCCTCTTTCCCGCCCCCCTCTGGTGCTCAATAGCACCAGCACCCTGAGCTCTCTCATCAGGCAAGGAGGGGATACTATGGCCCTGGCGTCCCCGCAGTACCACTCCTCGGCTCTCTCCAACACGAGGAACTAATGCACCGGCACGTTCAGATGCATCTCTTCCATTCCCCTTGTGCTTCGGCCCACTCCAAGGAAGAGGGCGGCCGGAGGTATTCTCCCGATGACGGAGCTTACTCAGGTCAATCTGGTTACCTGTAAGGGAGATTGCATACATATAAAAAAATGTTCAGAGCCAAACGAATATAAGTAGTAAATACAACAAGTAAATGATTACACACGCAAAAGACCTAAATAGTACCAGCACTAATTAAACACCGAGGGTCAAAATTTTCGTTAAAGAGCCCCAGAGACCGACACTGTGATTGAAGCTCAAGAATAGATCCTTTATTCTTTATTATAGTAAGCCCAGAGCTCCAATCCATGGGCACCCCCCACCCGCAATCTTTAGCATAAAAGAAGTCTGACTTCTAAGCACCTCGGTGAGATCGAAGTTTACGTAAGAACCTACACTTCGGACGGGGCTGGAAATATATATCAGAGTCCGGTTTCGTGGGACGAGCTGAAAAAAGTGCATGAAATAAATCCAGGCTTGGATCCAATTCAAAAGCACCCACTTGATGTCGAAATCCGAAAAAATACAGAAGGGCATTAGGAGTCAACTGACTGAGACTAACACCTAAGCTTTTTATTAACCCTATCAGGATAGGGCATGGAGGAATTGAGAAACCACTGTTTAGGTGTTCAACATAAACTGTGAAAAAACCAGCAGGCGAAGAGTGACGAGAGTCACCAGGGCATGGAACTATAATGTCGCAGGATCTGGGTATTTCTTTGCAGCGGCACACATAAGAAATGTTTTCACGAGACAAAGGATGGGACACTGTCTCACCAGGAATCCCATCACTGTCTGACTCGCTAAAAGAACCAGGGTCGGGCTCAAGATTAAAATTGACAGGCTTTGGGCTCTGTAATGATGCCGACGCAACGTCAAGTGTAACAGAATTACTCAAATTGACGATACCTACACCTGAGCCGGGACTATAAGCCGGCAATTCACTTTCAGTGTATCGCTCAGAATCAGGGCTATGATTGGACTCATTTTGGGATTCTCGCAGAGACATTAATAAGGAATATTCTTTCCCTCTGCCGCATCCTACGTAATTTAGCGAGGATCTCACGAATTAAATTTTATATATTTGAGATTCTTCCTTGAAGATATTTCTCAAAAATGATTAATGCATAAACATACAACATATATAATATACACAGAAGATACAATCAACAGGATTAACAATAATTAGATGACCAAGAGAATGAAGACCGCTAAAACTCCAAAATGAGCGACGCCCGCTCCCCTTTTAAAGAACTCAAGGACACCAAAGAGAGCGACACCCGCTCCGTAAGTACACAACCCAGCAGCACGCCGCTGCCCTCCTCACCGCCTATCACCACATCTCCGCCGATCAAGAGCGACACCCGCTCATCAGCACAACCACCCCCAGCAGCACGCCGCTGCCCCGTCTCCGCCAAAATAGTACCATGAGCGACGCTTGCTCTATGCACACTTCTTCTCCAAACGAATAGCCGCACCAGTGCACTTCGTCGCACCCTGCCCCGCCTCCGCCAAATCTCCACCGTGAGCGACACCCGCTCACCTGCATTCCACTCCAGCCCTACATCGCCCAAAGCCTTACAAAGCTTCACCATGATTAGTAGCACGCCGCTACAAGAATCACCCCTCCACGGCCAACTCACCATCATCCCACCCAACTCCAAATAGCAGCAAGCCGCTACAAACATCCCGAACAGCGCCTCGCCGCGCCCATTACTCCGCCCAGCAACACACCGCGGCAGCCACTCCTCCACTACGCCGCTAGAATCAACACCCCGACAAGCACCCCGTCACCAACGACCAGCCGCTTCAGCAGCTGTATCTCCGCCCAAGAATCGCAACCTCCATGCCATACAATAACATCACTGCCGCACACCATCGCACCACCTCCAAAATCAACAAAGAGCGACGCCCGCTCATCTTCTCCGCCTAGCAACGCATCGCTGTTCCCATCACCACCTCGCAACCCCTGGCGAGCCATTGCCGCCATCACGCGCACACCAATCCTCACCCATCGCCCCAACCATCCCTCTGCCTCCTTCGAAATCTCAAAAAAAAAAAAAAAAAAAAAGGAAAAACATAGAAAAAAGGAGGAGCAGAGGTGAGTATAAACAAAAATAGTGGAGAAACCACCAAGAACACAGAAAGATGTCTATAAGCTTTGCGCAAGCATATCCACATGAGAACGGCAACTCATCTCTAATCGGCTACAATCAACGCCGTAAGAAAAAAAAAAACAAACAAACAAAAAAGAGGAAACAGAGCACGAAACAAAAACTAAAAAAGAGGAAAGAAGAAGGGGACAAAGAGGTGCAGATTATATAAATATATAAAGAAGAAAGCATAAATGGGGGAGAAAGCAGAGTAATGAACCTGTCATTTCGTGGGAGGAAATCGAGGTGAGCCAGCGGTACACTTACTATTTATAGGGGAGTCATAAACCCTAGAGTCGGGTAAGTGGATGATAGTGTGAATAAAAATGACTAAAAAGTCCTTACTCTCAACATTTTCCAAAATAAAGAAAATCGAGTATAAAATATATATATATATACATATATATATATATATATATATATATAGACGAATAAATTAAATTTTGGATAAACATTGAGAGTAGGGGGCCTATGATGGGTATAAATATATTTTTAATATACTTATAAATATAAATAAATAGAATGGTTCAATTTGCGAGAATAATATTTTTAAAAGGACTAATTCTTAATTTTAGTCTCCTGGGTAATTAATTTGCAGTTTTGAAGCCTAGAAGGGTTAATGTGCGATTTAGCTCAATTTTGCCTATAAATAGAAGTAAATCTCTTCATTTCAAGGTAAGTGACTTTTTAGCCTACAAAAGCTCTCTGCTCTCCTGTTTTGTGTGGAGGTGATCGCTGACTTGAGCGTCGGAGGGTTTTCGCCGTGTGACCACCCGGCGCCTCTAACGTGTGTTCGTAAATCAGGTGACAGCCCAAAAGGGAGACGTGCGACTTCTTCAGGTGACCGAAGGAGTAGGAGATCGTTCTCATTTGTAGGTGACCGAAGAAGCAGGAGACCAGAAGGACATACGACTTCCTATTTTATTTGCTGAATAGGGACATAATTATTTCGCCCGCATCAGAAATTAAACAATTTAGTCTTATATTCAATTCGTGTCAATCATCAACGAGAAGATGAGAAGAAAAATGAGTTGATGTGTTACTTCCTAGTGAAACAGCTTCACAAGGATGGATCACTAATAACGAAGATAAAGATGTCGAGACAAATATTGAATGTAAGGAAACTTCATGAAAAAAGTTAATTCATATTGAATGAAGAGAAGAAAGATGTCATTTTTAAGATTGATTCATTCCTATCTTATTTCATTCCAATACTTCAATTATATCCTATGCTCCACAAAGATTCATCACAAAAACTCCTATGAGAACTGAGCCCGATCTCACAAGTCAGTTTGGTGAGATGAATATCACATTTAGATCATTTATAAAAATATATTATTTTTTTTGTAAATATGAGCGAAGTTGACTCATTTCACGAATAAACTCAAGATTCATATGCATAGTGTGTTGATCTATGCTATATTTATGGGATACTAAAAGCTAGATAGATTCTACACAAATACATGTGATTTTATGAATATTTGGACGAGTCCTTGTCACACCGAATACTTTTTCCAAAATTATGATGAAAGCTAAAGTTTGAGTCGCTTTGCAAGAGTATTAACCGAGTTCAGTTATCAACAGCTTTCACAAATAGCCATCATGGAAAATTGATCCCAAAAGCCTTATTTAGATACATCCATTTCACAATCCGAATGCAATACGCAATGTCAACCCAGAAAATGTACAAATGCTTGCTTAACCATCGTACTATTAATATATCTGCACGTACCAATTTCTGTACTCTAGTATAAAGTGGACAAAAATCATGTGTGTTATGTTTATCCAACAAGTAGCATGAATCGGTGACCTCAAACCTTCAAGGCTACAGCAGAATCAAGCTGAAAACGATTCAGTCTAACAGTCCCAAGAACAAATTCTGGGAGTTCTGCTTCTTCTTTTGCCTGTGATAAAGAGAGACGTCATATTCTTCACATGTAACATGCATGCTTTATGATGTATCTCACTTTAGTAGTTAACCAGAAGCTAAGGCAGTGATTAAGGTAGTGTCTGAGAGAGCTTCTGAAAAGCACTTCTCAGCTTTTCCTTAACAAAAATTTGAAATTTTGATAAATTTTGTTAACGAAAAACTGAAAAGTGCTACCTAGAAGCTCTCCCAAACACTGCCTAAGCTTATAGAACATCCAGTAAGAGTATCTTACTAAAATCATGATTTATTTTACTTTCATAAAGCTAAAACAATGCTCCATTCTTTTAGATAGAGAACTGGGATTAATTTGCCATTGCATCACCATGTACACAGCGGATATGAAAGTGTTTAAGTTTTCAAAGATACGTTCAGAATCGTTCAAGTTTACATCTATTCACAAAAGTGAACTTGCTAAGATTTATATGGAAACATAAAGGTTTCTGTAGTTGCTTACAAGCCACAGCCGAAGACAAACCAAACGTGCTTTAATTTAGTGATAACATGTCGAATAAAAAGACATAATAAAAGATGTGAATATCACATTACAGCAAGCAGAAACACCAAAGAACCCGCTATGCTGAAATTTGGCTGATAGAAAAGGTAAGCCAATGGAATAAGCTTTTGGTGAAAAGAGAATGGAATTTATTCTTCAAAGTTGACCGGAGAATATAAATTATATTTTATATGGAAAATGGGGAAAAGTTTCCCTTTGACGATAACTTAAGAGTGGCTAAAACCAAAATAAATGTTGTCCCATAAGCACATGAGAACCCATAGCTTCTCAGGAATGATCATACATGTGAATGCCTAAGGAATTTCAATCTCAAGATGATTCAGTCTGTCAATTCTAAAACATCACTATATTGATTCAATTTTTTTCAGTAAAATTAAGTGGCAAAGGGAAATAACAATACACGAACCTCTATCACAATTGCAAGATCAACAACAATGCTTGTGACATATCCAAGGACAAGACCTACGACACTTCTTGCTACGGATGATGAACCAATATCTACATCAATCTGCAGGATGGGTTATTCATCAATTCCAATCTGTAAAAATTTCAAAGGCCGCCATATTCGATACCAGAGAAACTTTGTAGCTAATAAGTTGCAAATACAGCAAGACTGAACAGACAAGTGGAAGTTATCATGGGACTGCAACATAGTCCACCCAATGATGTAAGATAAAACAATGATCAGTAAGCAGAAATATCACAGTGCCACATATATCTTGCTTTCCAGTCCACAAGGTTCTTTGGAGAAGTCTCACTGGAAATTTTGACCCAACAAAATCCTGGTGATTTTAGTTGCCAACAATGATATTGAATTCTTTTTAAAGTTCCCATGTAATTGGTTCAATCTATTTGATACACAAGTAGAAACGTGGTATCAGCTCTAGCATTCTTTCAATCAAGATTAAGAATTACTGTTCGACGTTTTGAGTAAATCTCAGACCAGGCCACAAGCTCCACTAATTCGTTTCAAAGGACTAACTAGCTAGTAAAGCAGAGTATCAGGCCATCTCAAAATTTCAACCTGTTCACCATAAGGTTGATATACAAACAGTAACAAAAGTAGAATCCGAGCGATCGACCATTTCAATAAGCAGTGAACAA
This sequence comes from Henckelia pumila, assembly GCF_033568475.1. Classification (NCBI taxonomy): domain Eukaryota; kingdom Viridiplantae; phylum Streptophyta; class Magnoliopsida; order Lamiales; family Gesneriaceae; genus Henckelia; species Henckelia pumila. The sequence goes on from NC_133122.1 coordinate 33,872,243, forward strand.
CTTGTCCTCACTTGCAGAGTAACGCAAAAAATGAAGCCCAAAATACTTCTAAGGTTTAACTAAATCAGCTCAGAGGCAGCAAGAATAGATGCAGCACTGTGAACGAAAGCCACCACATGTTAGCATGATGGGAACAAAGAATGATTTCTCACCTCCAGAAAATTATCTTGCCTGAGGTATTTGCATGTTACTGCTTTTCCCAGAAGGCAAGCTTTTGTTCCAACAGCACGCTTTACCATCCAGTATCCCTGTTATAAGAAATTTAGACAAATTATGATTTACGAGAATGTCAGGCATGGCTCACAAAAAGACACCACTTCGTGAGATCAGAGATAGGCTTACCTGAATAATGCTAGGAATAAGCTTGAATCTTGAATCACGAAACATATCAGTGCCATCGACAAATTTACCCAACAAGGAACTTTTGTTTATGGGTCTGTCTGCCGCAAAATACATAACCAGGCTGTAGTTCGGTCTGGCTGGAACCTGACAAAGAAAACAGTGTGAAATAAAAAGGTTGCCACAAGAAATAAGAGGAAAAAAAAATCTAAAATATCATTGAGATGAGAATTTTCCAGCTTCAATCATTCTTCTGTGCATCTAAAATACATTATATGTTTTAGCTTTACAACTTTTTTGCACAATAATACGTCCCCAGCACAAAATGAGCATTAGTGCTGTTTTATAAATCACAAGAGCTTTTCACTAGGACACAAAAATAAGTGTGTATGACAATTGCTACAACGTTCGTTAGTTCCAACCAATCTCAAGCATCTATTTTGTTTTTTTGCCTGCAATAGAGTTTCCGAAGCAAAATATAAAGTTACACAATGAAAAGGGAGTTGATATAGTAATATGAGACTGAGACAACTAATCAAAATATATAGAATTTAAACAGCATCTTCACAATACTCTGAAGAAAAGGAATAGACAACAGTTATCAGCACACCTCAAGATTAATGACAAGGATGAATGGAAGCTTTTTCCCAGCTTCACTCTGCCATTGAGAGAAAGAAAGAAAAAAAATTTCTTTGAATCAGATATCACAAAACAGAAAATACTTAGGGAAAAATTACATCAGTGAAATAAAACAATTCTTGAGATAGCAAATTCTTTGTTGAAGCAGACACTCTAACTATAAACGTTGCTATGTCATAAGAGAGAATGCAAGCAACAGAATAAGAAAAACAAATAATGTATCAGAAAACGATGTGGAAATGCAGCGGGGAACATGGATATACATCTATGCATCCTGTAAGAAACAAAAGGCAACACTCACGTGGAACTGCTTAAACTTCAATGGCATTCATTGCACTTAAAGAAAACGCTTTTTTTTTTTTATGGGAAACGAAATATATATTACAAAAAGTGGACCAGAGGTCCACAGGAAAAGAAATAAAACCCGGAGTCAACTTAGCACAATATAAGTCTCCAATCCCTATACAAATCTGTAATCGAAAAGTCTATGAACTTCTTGGTCTTCGAAATCCAAAACGGAACCGTAAATTTGATCTTGCCCAAGCAATTAAGGGATTCGTGAACTGTGTATTTCATTCATGATTCAACCAAGAATCAAGGGAAATTGCGGGACGATAAAAGAGGAGTTTCAAAGCCGTACAGAGTTCTCGTCGTAATCCAAACAACCATGCTATCCTGACACAAATTAGTGAAGGGACACTGTTTGAAAAACATTTTTTTACTATACCATGGATTTAACCTAAATCAATTAATCAGTTGATCACATCTATGTTCAACCCAGTATCTTCACTCTGAATTCGTAAATTACCAAAATAATTATTATGAGCATAATTATAGAAAAATGATGTCGCTACCATACTATTTTAGATCGTGGAATAAGCAGCTTCTTTAAAAATCCTTTCATTCCAAAAGTCAATTTGAGAAGAGCACAACATTGGTCAGCATACTAAAACTCCGAACTGTAACAGCTCAATAGCTCTCAGTTACGAGTCTTAAGAGAATCAGTATAGAATAGAATAGGAAAATCAGCTCTTGTAGCTTTTTCAATAATGTGAAGTGATGCAATCTCAATATTTTACATTACCTGAACGATACTTTTAGGATGCAAAGCAACATTTGTGACACAATCTTCCACTTTAAACCAGTCGACTGCAATGAGCGTAAAAAGAGGTTCGCCACCTTTTACCTGGATCAGGAAGCAAAAATTTGATTAAGTTAGATGGTTTTAGTTAATGTACGAGAGAAAATATCTATCTAATCTATAAATATAAAAGAACCAATGCAAAAAAATTTGAACTAACGTTGTGCTATAAACATCTATGTAGAACACTTCATTGTACAAGATTGGTCTACTTTGTAAATGAACTAGATTTACTCCAGCTTTATAATGGGAACTCAACAATAAAGATTAAAAGGCAGGAATACTGGAATGGTAATGGTTGCAGAAGGATATCAAATCAGGAAAGATGGCCTCGTACACCATCACAAAAAAACAAAAATCAGCAATTATATAATGCTAAAACCAAAACTAGATTACTAAAAATATTGGATGAATAAACTTGAAATACTCGTGAAGTTCTTATCCAGATTATAGATCAGAATAACTGGAAACCAGTAAAGAATTACCAGAAAGCTACATTCTTATTCTTCATAATAAATAACAACTCTAAAAAAGGACTTTAATCGCCTGGATGTATTCCTTTGTACAAACAAAAAGTTATATTCATTCGTGGACATAATTTTTTAACGACTTCCATGCCTATAAAACTTAACTCGAGAACATAAGAGGATTCTCAATATCTAAAAGAAATTCACGTTCAACGCATAAACACATAATCATTGAATTGACTGCTAAATTCTATCACAGTTTCCATTTGAATTCAGATATGAGCTTTTTGCAGTTAACATTTTTCATGCAATTTTAAATTGACACATTGTATTGATACAGAATCAGGAAATCTTATTAGAATGCCAACAAAAAGAAGATATAACACAAAAGAATAATCATCCTCACTTTTCAGCTTTAAGGGATGGTGATTGCCTGATTGGTACATAACTCGTAAAATAGTCCTTTCAGTATCCACATGTTGTACTATGTGTGATGCAATTATGCGGTATCTTTTTCTCGACATTTGTTAAAATTTCAGAATTATATTTCTTTTTTCCAGAACTCAATGTTTCTGATTTTTTTTCCTTTCTGAGAGCTGGTTGTAAATTATTAATATAAGTCAAACTTGTAGAATAATCACCTTGATCATAGTGTTTCCTAATTATTTACAAGCAGACATAGGTTTAAAGAAGTTCATAAATATGAAACAACTTTGATAAATTTAATCAATTAAAGAGCGATAAAATATTTGAAGTATTCAATTTTAATGGCGAGAATTCATTTACTTTCTTCAATAGATATCCTTGGAAGCCATCAAAGAGATTCTATGATCTTTACGTCTTTCAAAAGTGATATCTTTCAGCTGTTCTTCCTATTCTTCAACGTTTATCACCTTTCTGGTTTTTACAACTAATTGTATAAGCAAAACATCCTTGCATTAAAGACTTGTTGATCATTCTACAATGCACCAAATACTGGAAACCTTTAATTTAACCCTCAATGTCACTTGATTTATGCAAAAATTTTAGGTTGGAAATTTGATTTAACATCACCATAATCACAAAGATATGGAATATAAATATCCAGGGAAACATTGCATTTTAAATACTGAATAGACCTTTATGCTATCTTTCAAGTATGTCTTCCCTCTTATCATGAATCCAGAACCATCTGGAGAAGACCAACAGTTCTTATCAGCTTCATCCTTTGCTCTCCTCATAGACCCTTGAAACTGACTTGAATCGAGGTTGATTGGAGGTACCTTTGAGTTCAACTGATTACTTGAGTCTAGATCTGTATAAATCAATTAGAGAAATGTTTGAAGAACACTTCATATGCAAATATATATGTATTGTTAGAGGGAAAAAATAACGGGAAAAAAATAGTTTATTCCTTAATAGAGTGATTGGATAAAGTACCTGAAGCCTTCTTTAGTGCCAAACCGGCTATAGCCCATGAAACATTCTTCAGCTTAATTTTTCTTACCTGCAAAAAACAACAAAAGTTTAGAAAGACCACGAAGCCCTTTAAAAGTAGAAGATACAATTCTCCTGCCACCAACTAAGGAATATAACCTTATTAACTCCAATTTCATTGTCACTATCATCATCATCAGATGATGATGATGAAGAATCAGCAGCAATTGCATCATAAAACTCATCTGCTGTTTCTGCATCCTCAAATTCACTAAAGGACCCAGAATGATCGGATACAGCTGTATGAACTACCGTGGTAGGTGATTCTGATGTAAATGTTGGATTTGCTGCTACGTATTCCTTGAGACCTAAACATATCATAAAGTAATAAAGGATACGAGGAAACAAAAAAGAAGTAAAGCATTGGCATGTGTTAGAGCAGAGGAAGAGAATCCGGATAGATGAAGGTTAGGCATTGCTAAGCAGAGTTGAATCACTTAAGGGGTTAAAGGAATTGACGGCAGTTAATGGGCTTCTATAGTTGCCTTCTACATAGAGAGTTGAGTTTTAGATCACAGGTTTCAAAAGAAGAAAAAAGAAATAAGAATTTAATTGGTTATACCAGCTCATTCAAATAATCAAGAAGCATAATGGTTATATTGCTCAAAATTTGGAGTTTGGACAACAATGAGACAAGAAATCATGGAGACGATTCTATTTGAACTTCAATTTAACTATAATTACCTATAAAAAAAATTAAAGACTTATATCTTCTCTCTTTTAATATTTACGAGAAACCCCAGTTTTATGAGGATGAGGAAACAGTTGGAACACTAGAAGTCTAGAAAGCGGTAAGAAAAGCAGACAGGAATCATATCAGCGATTGGAAGGGATTCCTCTCGGTAATGTTTCACAACATCATGTGCAAATCCAGATAAAAGAACATTACCAACCTGCTACTTGACTCAGCAATGCATAAGGAACAGTCTTTTCAAACTTCTGGCAGTGATTATTCCTCCACTTAAGCCAACCTTTGGGGTTTATCTCCAGTGTTTGTGTCACGAGACTTCTAACAGTTTTTGACGATGAAGATGTGCTTAAACTACTAATTTCCCATGTGGAAGCTACATAATAAAGCAAATCGAAAAGGTTAACTACCAGGCATTGAATTTCTGCTAACTTGAAAATTTTAGGACAATCAAGCTATCTGAAATACATTATTAAAGGGCGATAGAAGAAGAAAAAACTTGAGCTACAGGTGAAAATGCTGACAAAGCACCCATAAACTACAAAGTCGCATAGAATGAATAACAATTTGGCTCTCATGCAGAACTGCTATTAATTAGGTGGTATTTGATACAAGATGACTTTCACCTTAAGATCATTGGACCCATGGGAAAACTATATAGCCAACAGATCGAAAATCTGTTTCAACTGAGATTTCATGCGATCTCCAATCATGTGATTATCATACAAAGTCTAAGCAGGCAATTGCCTTCTAGTCTGATGCCAATGCTTCAGAATATTTTGATAAACCAAACAGAAAATGAAAAGGAGAGGCAATGCTCAATCATGTTATCTGTATGACTGTATTGACTTCCAAAAGTATGAAATTTGGGCATCACATGTCATATGGAAATACACCAGCAGTTACCAATGAACTTCAACTTCTATTGTTTCAGGAAAAATAAACGCAAAAAGAAAAGGCATATAGATGAGTCGATTCTCTAATTCCTCTACCTTCTTAAGGACAATACAGAAACTGATTACCAAATACTGGAAATTCATGTTGATTATATTGAATCATATTACGGTTAATTTTAGTGCGTTTGTATCCAGATCTTGAAGGCCGCTTCTTGTGTACGGAGGGGAACTGCAGGATTGCTGCGCAAATATGTGAACAAAGACTGTCAATCACAAAACGGTTAGACTTTTAGGAGACATTAGCAGATTTAGATTGCATGTACTACTCAAATCCAGGAACGACAGTCATTTCCAAAGAAAAAAATTGACATCATCCCATACTAATAACACAGAACATCTATTCTCGTCTTCAGAAAGTCAAATGTATTATAAAATTAAACTAAAACAAAAAATCCTGGAAAGCATTAGTGCAGAAAAGAATCATGGACGAAAATTTTGTAGAATGGCTCTTACCACTCAAAGTAGACTCGAGAAAGATGATTTTGTGGCAAGTAGAGTCAGGAGACATTGATCCACTATTTACAGTGCGTCTTAGGAAAGTATTGTGTATGACAAATTGATTGAATCGCTCACTTACATAAGTTTCTAAATCTCTCAACAATTTTCAAGAACAAAAAGTGAATGATTATGGGAATTTGAGTGTGACGATTTTGCATCAAATGAAGCCAACTGAATGCAAGCATGGAGAAGCCACAGAATAGCAAATGCTTACTGTATGTTCCATCTTGTCCACGAAACCATTGCCTTGAAAAGACAAAGTCCTTTTTTGACTTCCACCTGCATATAGATCATATAAATGATGACCAATGATATGGGCAGAAAATAACAGCAAAAACAAAACCATCATTTTCTCTTCATGAAATGGATTGAAATAAAGAATAAAGAGATAAGAATGCAATATTTAGGCATCGTTCGAAGTTGCATATTATTAATCAATTGATAATTTATCTTATCCAATCTCATTTTTAATTAGCCTATTATTTATCTATCTACTAAATATTTATCTTACATCAATCAAATCGTTAATTATTTATCTCACATCAATCAAATCATTGAATTTAAATTACTATATTACCCTTAATAAATAATATTATTCAAATTTTCTTAATTTTAAAAGGACAGAATGGTAATCTTATTTAAAATTTCATCAATCGAAACAAACACACTATTATTTATCAATTAAACCAAATACTATCATTTTGTATTTTATTTTTTTATCATATTAGATTATTTATCTCTATATTATTATCCTATCTTTAACTTCAAACGGTACATTAGATGATAAGACCTCAAAAAAAACCCAAAAAATCGACCAGGAAGCAAGGCTATAGCCTTACAATTGCGTGAATTCAAGCCAATAATATCATGCCGCTGCTATATTTAAATTACACTTTAAAAAAAATCATATATCTGGGTTATTACATAGAAGGGAACACCTTGAAGAAAACACACGTAGATGCAGCCATTAACTCTCAGAATGCAAAAGATTTGCAAAGTTCATCGGCACAGTGGGTTGAAACAGTTTACTTTCAATCAAAATGAACATCCCAGTTCCTCAAAGTGATAAACATAAGGCACTACAATCTCTGAAAATGATAAAGTCAAAGCACGACACTATTGCTCAACATAGTCAATAACTTGGTATGAACTCAAACCTTTACAGGTCCCCAAACAAGGGAAACAGTTCTTCCAATAAGTTTCAAACTAGGAGCATACTGTGGTTACAAAATCATTGATCAAGTTCTCTCGTATATCAGTTACCTTACAATGTGAAGCCAAAAGGGTATAAAGTTGACCAATAAATAAAAATGTTAGGATTCTTCTATGGAAGTGTTAACAAAAGATTTGATGAGATTTAAACAAAATGTTCAATGAGTCCTCTTTTATCTCCAAAAGAGAATATTATAATACAAGAAAATTGGTGCAAAATAAACATACCGAGTTAGATAACGCGGATCAAACGTCCCATACACAACATCATAGTGTCCATTTATTGAATCCACCAACTCCAAGTCACCTATTAATGAATCCCACCTGTAAAAGATCCATTAACTATTTTTCAGTCGAAAGGCAAAAACCATATTCATTAATCAGACCAACTCACTCGTATCTCGTATGTCGCTCAGTACTCAATACAACTTCAAAAACAGTATCTGCACTGGCATCAACAACACCAACAGCTTTGACAAGAATGCCTTTGCCACTCTTCAAAAGAAGTAAAGCATTCGATGAAATCATTATGCTAAAATCCAAATTAGAATTTAATATGAAGTGAGATGCATTCTCGTCTCCAGTCCAAAACAAACCAAGAGTAGAATGACGTGTTAAAAAAGTTTGAAATATGCACAACATGACAATTACAGTGACATTTTCATCAACTATCTACCTTTGAGTGGGCAATGTCTTCAAATATTCTCACACCTGAAACCCAAACAAGAACATATGTTAGGCAAAGTTCTCTCAGTAGGATAGAATTCTTATATGTACCAAATAATATCAAAGCAAGAATCCTTATTCAAGTCCACAAGTGATCACATCCTATTCTCAGACAAGGCATTCCTCCATTTTATAAATTTAATGAAATTTATCACAATCACTGTCAGAAATTCATAGAACGTTGATGTTTCGCCAGGCTAAAATTTTAACACATCTAAAAACTAAGAACTACACTTTTGGACCAAGTATCTGACTTCCAAATGCTGCTGACTATCACACTTGCAGACATCCAGATTCAAGAGAAGATCAAGAAGCACCTATATCCATGTCTTCAACTTGTATCTGGGTCCCTCATTAAAACCATGCCTTATATCCCAATTTAGAGAATGTTCTATGTTCAACATTGATTGGCCACTTTGTCAAAACGTTCAAGTCATCAGAAGACACACAGTTACATATTCAACTATGTGTGTAAGAATGCGTGCCAGTATCCTCCCGGCCACTCACATATGTTACAGAAGAAAAGCTCCTTCATACTTTAATAGAAATGGAAGAGTTCATTTTAAATTAAATAATTCCGGAAAAACAAAAAAACAAAGAAAAATTAGTAACGTGCATAAGACCATCATGGAGTCAACCCCCAGCACATGATACACAATGCTGTTAAATTTGTATTTTAAAGAATCATTTTTATCATTCATGCTAATGCTTTCTTTCTTTTTTGGATAGGAAACGAGATTATATGCTAATAAAGATACAAACAATATTAATTACAAAAAGCGAACCATTCATGTTAAACTTAAATGATGAAATGCAGAGTGTAAGATAAATGAATTTTTTTTTTTTTTGTTTTTATGTTCAGAAAGATAATACTAAATATTATTTAAAATAAGAACACAAGTTTACCATTAATCGTACGGACACATTTCCATTCATACGCTTCGACCACATCTCCACCATCGGCATCAAAATATGCATCCAATCTACCACCAGAACCCAAGTCCGAGGTTTTGCGCAAAAGCATTTCAGGCCCTGTTTACAGCACAGATAAAGCAATCACAAAACAATATTTGATATTTCTAATCACAGAACAGCAACTAAATTCGCCAAAAATAAATCACAGAAAAGATCTGTTGACCTACTACAACCATAGGGCAATTCTATGATATGGTACAAAGCAAAATATAAGTACACAAGAAAAGAAAAATGCTGCACGCACTCAAGATATTTTGGCACATATAATCATTACATTGAAGAATAAGAGTTATGGTTTTTTATAGTTTCATAGTTTAAAACTAAGGTAACCAGGCTTGTTGCAAAAACATTTCGTTGAAGCATAAAAGACAAGGTCAAAGTCATTTGAAAAACAAGACCTTTGATCTAGAATTATTTATTTTGTTTACACAGCTGATAACAAGAAACAAGAACAATTACTTTCACACATGTTCATGCACACGAGCTCCATGGAGGTGATGCCGTGATGTAGAAAAAAATAAAAGCAATGGAACATTTTGATAAGGAGAATATCTCTCTAACAATTGTCTAAATATATCAATAGTTCAATACATGTGTATAAGATCCTATAAAGCAATAATTTAATTAATTCCATACTCATAACCCAATTAAGGCCACTAAGAAGAATGTCAACCACATAATGCTGCCTCACCTTGCCCAATCCTTATTAGCTTCTTCAAACCATGCGCATAACGCCGTACTCTAGGCCGATGTTCCTCCAGGTTAATCCTTCCAAAAAGAAAATCGATGTTACAATTTTTGTGTGTGTGTGTGTGTAACTCATATAGCTCAAAGTGTAAGCCTAAAAGATAAACTATACGATTACATAACAAATCATAATGGCATTACTACATCTAGAACTGCATGGCAAACATGCATAATACTACACATAATCATTCAGAATTAAAATTTTCTAAGATCAAAATGCAAGCAGTTTGAACATTTTCCCGTAGTTGCACTCTTCTCAAAATGTCAACCTTGGCATAGTCGTGTAGGAGTAGCAACAAAGTAATGTGTCATGACGTGGAAGTTTATTATTCATCGGGACTGATCTGGTGAAGTACTTCATGATGGAAAAAAAAAATAGAAGACGACTCAAAATCTCTGAATAAGAATTCCACAAAAAAATTTGAGTGGATGAACATACTCATCCTCCATGTTCAGCTTGTTTCTCACGCTTCTGTCTCTTGAAAGCTCATACTCTACCTTCAATACAACATATAGTGAGACGCATGAGCGGAATAATTATCCAAAATTTCAAAATCAATTTTATAGTGTGATAACTCTGTTATAGGGAAACTTGTTAGGTGCATGGTGAGCGTCTTATAATTATAATGGATCTCATTTCTTGACAAAAAAAATGATATCCATATTACATTGTAATCATAACAATCAATAAAAAATGCATATAAATGTTGAATGGCTCTGTGTAACATCAACTGCAATCAGCAAGTCTTATAAAAACATAAACACACAATTTATAAAACAATTTATCTTAGAACGTCAAGAACGCCCGTCAAGGCTAAAAAAATGGCCATCAATATAACAGTCTAAGAGTGAGAATGAAACAAAGGCAACGCCATAACAATGAAAAAACTAATCTCACAATTTCGTGAACAAGAAAAGTGTAAGATCTGAAAAGCTTATCACACTACCTGTTGCTTAGCCTGATCAAATGCTTCCATCCATTTCCGGGCATCACCAGCAGAAGCACAAGCAATCTTGCAGCAGCCAAATAATTATTCAATGTGAGCAACCCAAATTATAAAAGCACAACAATATAAAAGTAACTCGCAGCAGCATAATGATGGCATCCTGAGCAAAAGCCCAAAAACATACATTAAGGCTTTACACACTTAAAGGAATATGAAGCAACCTCATGACCTAAACACATAGTTCTATGGAAATCTTGTTCATGAAGTTATCTTCAAGATGTGCATCATTTAGCTTGGTGATCTCCGCAAGTATGCAAGAACAGGACGAAGATTTCGTATTTGGAAGAAAATAAGGTCTTATTAATACATGCTGATTCTCACAGTTGAGTCAAGGATCATTTGCTCCTGAAAACTTAACTTCAGTGAAAAATCCATGTTATGTAAGTCCGAGACCCATAGAAATGGAAAATAATTCAGAACTAATGCTTCACAAAGTTACTATAAAAAAATTAACATGCATTGTTAATAAGGCTGATAGATAAGTCTCTTTTTCGGAATATCTTATAAATAAAAATTCAGAACTTGAGAGAAAGTGGAGCAAAATGCAAATGCAGATAATTATGATAGCAGCTACAGCAGTAATGATGGATGTCTTCTTCATATATTCAAACTCACTTTCTTTAATGTATCAAACGTAATCAAACTATAACTTACTTCTCCCTTTTTGGTTTCATCTAACCGATTGTAGAACCTTAGAACATAAAGATCCTACAAAACAAACCAAATATACGCAGGGGAATCAGCTATATTTATTATAACGCATAATATTTGCTCCAATAACCCATAGGAGTAAAACAGAACAAAAGAGAGAACAAATGAAGTTCAGTAAAACGTCCATCAAAACAATGTAAGAGTTGAAGAGCCCTTACACCACGGTTAACCTTCCGACGTCCTGACTCTTCCACCATAAGTGTATTCCCTATGGCACCCCTGTGAATGGGCTTCTGGAATATGCAATTATTGGACAGAAAAACACGTTGCAGAGATTATATTTAATAAACAACTTTGCTATGAAAGTTCTCTAAATATTCCAGTAACAAGAGGCATGGACCTCAACAAAATGACCATGGTATATTGTGTATATTCATGACCAAACGTGTACATATGCATGAAACTAGCACATTAGTGAGATAGAGATGCAAGTGCCAATATGGCCAGAAGTACTACAATTAAGAAATATTCAAAGTTGATGGTAAGTTTTCAACCAAAATTCCATAAAACAAGGAAACTTAGGGCTGCCTATGCGGTTTGACTATAGAGAAAGCATTAGCAAGAGTGTATAGTCCCTCATATCACTGATCCCTCAAACATCTCAATATATGAACCATCAATGGAATAAGATGCACATTACTTTGACCCATTCCTCATCGTGCAAACCATATTAAAAAATTAACCACGCGTTCTCAAGCAAACTTTCTCCTGTGTAGAAGCCTCTCTCTCTTTTTTCTTTTTTTTTTAATAAAAAAAACCAAACAAACAAATAAACTTTATTTGCAATCATTTCAAAAGCCAAAAAGGGGCAAAAGCACGTACCAAGCCGGGATTCTCATGGGGGTCGCGTTTGTACATCTCCACATACTTGCCGCGGATGAACAAGAAACGGAAATGGCAATACTCATGCCCAATTGAATTGACTCCCAGATGATAAACCCACCCGGAATACTCAAACCTCTCCCCGTGATCGCTGTTGCTCCTGATACTGGCGCTGTGATTGCCATTCTGTTTGCCAGAACCATTGGTCACCCGCCGCTCGGAGCCAGACTCCGAGCCCATACTCGCCGGTGATTCTGCCTCACTCCCCAGCATTTTCGTCATGGGTGCTGAAGCCATAGGCAAGAATCAAGATCTGCGCGTGAACGTGGAAAGATAGATGGGTAGGCTGTAGAAATTGGATAATAATAGAAAAATGGAAAAGGGTAGTTGCAGACGTGGTGCGAATGAAGTCAAAATCAAGAACAACCAACACCCGAAAGTCGACTAAACAAGGAATTTGTGGGCATGTGGCATCTCTTGCTGCCGACTTCTCCCAAGAATTGAGTCACTGACGACATTGTTGTGTGTGCTTTGCGTGTACACGTAGACACTATCTATCAAAAGTCCATATTCAATATAATATCCATTTATAACTCATTAGGTGAAAAGATTACTTTAGTTGCTATATTATATCATGGGGTGTCATGTTTTTAGCTTTTTTTATTTATTTATTTATATATCGATGTTATTAAAAATAACATCTCCTGCGAGAAAGTTCTATGTTCTGCCTAAATCAATGGTTCCCAAATGATCTGCATATCAATTTGGACCATTGATCTGTCACCCCAAGAACAACATAAAACTTTCCCTCTCGCGGATGTAAGCTCGAAATAAATTTGAGGTTGTTTGCGAGCGAGTTATTCATCTATCTTTGTTTAGTCATTGAGTTAGGAAGCCAAACATCCAATGTGTTTCGCAATGAGAACCACAATTTCGAGTGTATGTTTGGTGTGTTTGTTAAGATTGTACTGATTGATAAAGAATTGTTGACATGATCTTTAATTGTTATTAACTTCGATGCGCATGTAACACGTGTTAAACGAGTAATATATGAGTAAATCGAGAACTTATCAGATTAATACGGAAAATTAAAAAATAATAAATCTCATAAAATTTATGTTGTTACTCTAAAATTTTAGTTAGATATATTTTTTTATTCATGTTTTATACAGGTATATACACATATCTATGTTATATATTTATGCTAAATATAAAAAATCGATCTAATTGCAAAAAAAAGAGAACATCGATTTTTTTTTGTCAAATTATCCTTATATGATTTAAATATTACATTTTTTATGTTTTTCTTTGTCATTTTATTTTAGCTCAATATTTCATATCGCATTTTAGTTCTTAAGTAATTTTTAAAATTATGGCATGACTCTCATATAAACAATATGATTTTTCATTAATTTTTATAACTGTAATATTATTCTTATTTAAATATATATTGAATTGATTAAAAAAGCGTACAAACACGCAACACATATACCAGTATTATATATATAGTTACACTTCTCGTACTAACCATTTTGGTGCCATACCAAAATTTCTTCCCAATTAATTATAAATTTAAAACATATCTTTTTTAAGTTAGCCTTTAAATGATTAAATTATCTTCATTTTTATCTAACATACATATCTTATTTTTTCTATATTTTTTCAAAATTTTATCCTTTATCAATTCTTAATATATATATATATATATAAATTTTCAGCTGCCCAACCATATTTCTCTACTTGGTCCACGACCACTAAAGTGGATTTTAGTGGTTTTTCTTTTTTTTTCCGCATCATTAAAACCCACTATCGGATTTTAGTAGTCACGCACCAAGTGGAAAAACATGGTTGGGCAGTCGAAAATTCCTATATATATATATATATTGAAATGCACATGTTTTTTTCTCCACTCTAGGTGTGTATATACTCCACTCCAAATTCTAGTATGTATAAATTGTCGGCCTCCATAAGGGCATAGACGAGTTGGTAAGACCTGGGGTGACGTGGAAAAAAATTTTCCAGCATTACGGATTCGATCATCGTGTGAAGCATATTCCCTGCTGAAATATTGTGGGGATATGATTTGGGAGTTGGACATATTGCTCCATCCATAAGATCTCTACCAGTCGTGCACATCCCTCAATTTAACCTAACACAAGCGAATAAATTTTGAATCATATAAAATGGGATATCCTTCGGGCCAACCCTTTTATAATGTATAAATTGTCGGCAATCATGGATTCATCATTTAATGCTTTTTTTTCTCAACCATCATTAAATGGATTTTAAGTCCAATATTGACTTGTCCAAGCTGTCATTAATGGATATGAATATCAGTGGATGCGTGTCAAAAAAAAAAAAGTTTTTGCGAATAACAATTTCATTATATTGTCTTTTTTCTTTCGAAAACACAGTATATTGTCTTAGTGAATATATTTTTCTTTTAAAGCTAGTGAAGATATTTATTATATAAATAATAATACATTGATTCTATTTGATAAATTATTTTATTTTTCATTTTCTAAAAAATAATAAATAGATAAATCATGGCACTTGGACAAGTTGATTTTTCAAAAAATAACAAGATAAACAATATATAAAGTAGAAATATGGCTCCCACAATTATATATTATTCCTATCGTGAAATAAAATTTTTCATTATGCCAAAAATGTATCACTAAAATATCGTTTAAATCGCTGTAGTTTTTTTTCACATTTATAATTTTCTTAATATAAATCCGAACTTATTATTTATTTTATTTTTAAATTATTCATTATTTTGATCTAACTTGTTGCGAGGGCCGATCCTAACAACTTTTAGGTCTGAGTCCATTTTTAAAAAAAGGACCCCTAATTTATAATGTATGCTCATATTTTTTTAGTCGCATAACAACTTTTTATAATTAAATCAATATATTAAAACAATATAAAAAAAATTAAACACGCGATATTCAAAATATTTCTATTGTAATTAAATAATAAGTTAAAAAATGTCCAAAATCATCACAAAAAACAAATTACTTATTGATACTAGTAATTTGTATGCACACGATGCGTGCATATAAATTAATATCTAAAATATAATTTATATTTGCGCATTACAAAATTTTATATGAAATATAATAAAATTTAAATAATCTATATTTAATGTTATATATGTTTTTATTATTTAAAGAATTAGGTTAGTTATGAGATAAGGGTTTCGAAGATAAAATTGGTATGACATAATCTACCAAAGTAGTTATACTATGTATGCCTCAAACTTAACAATATATAATAGATTCTCGACTTGACTTTTAATTAATTCTTCAATTTTTTGATTTCTTTTTCTTCTTTTAAAACTCGGACATGTACTTGGAAGACATGATTGACCTAAAATTGAACAGTTTGCCTTAAAATTAATTCTTCAAATAACATGATTAGATTTAACATCTGTCTCCTAATGATCTGTGTATGTAAACTGAATAAAAATACTAAAAATAAAATAATTAAAAATTACAACAAAAAAATCGATAAAACCCAAATTAAGTTTGGAAACAATATGATATTTTTTTTTACTAGTATTCATCGAGGCCTTGAGTTTATCTCGATAAGCATCACAAATAGTTTAGAAACACAAATCTGTTATGAGAGCCGTATTACTTTTTTTAAAAAAAAAAATTGATGTATAATAAATTTAAATTAAATACTACTATATCTATATAATGGATTTTTAAAAAAAAAATTATGGACCCTCAAAAATTGTGGGCTTGAGTCTATTAATTCTTTGGACTCCACATAGGACGGCCCTGCTTGTTGCATAGCTTCTCAAAGGTTTTTGTTGTGATGAAAAGATCCAAACATTAACTTAACGTGACCAATAATGAAGCAAATTAATTGTATTTCAAGGCAAATAAGTTCAAGTTAGCTATTGCACAATATTTAGTATTTCGGATTAAACGATTTTATCAATAAAGCAGAAAGTGATAAAAATGTGTATAAGTTGAGTTTAGATTGATGAATTTGAAATTCATATATTTTTTGTAGTTGGCTGGGTGCGTCTATGCTCAGGCCCATTATGACTTCTGCTCTGGGGGTTCAGGTTCATACTAATGGTCTTCTTCTCACCTGGCTAGGGGAGATTTTGCCCTCCTCCCCAAAGATCAAACTTGTACCACCACCTGCCCCCAGAGCAGAGGCCAAACGCACCCAGACCATTACAATTTTGAATATAAATTTATCGTTTAAAATAAAATAATATATCAAATCTTAAATCCACATCTTATTTATTCTCACATTGATAATAAAAAATATAATGGATTTCAAATGATATCATTGTTAGGTGAACTTTAAAATTTGTTCTAATTAACATGAAATATTATATAAACATGCAAGAGATCAATCTTAAATTTAATATATTACTTGCTAGTTGTATAAACAACAAAAATAAATTTGAAATCAATGGATTAATTGAAATTCATAAATTCAAACGCAACCTAAATTAATTTAAGAAAATAAATTTCAAATTTGTCTAAATTGTTTGAATTGATAAATCCGCTTTGGCTCACTGTGATGGGTATTAAAGCCATGAGATCACAATGAGCCAAAACGAGCAATACCATAAGTGGGCTGATACATGACATTTAGGTAGTTTTGAGATAACTTTTAGAAAGTACTTTTCAGCTTTTTCTTTACAAAATTTTGTGAAATTTTGTTAAGAAAAAGCTGAAAAGTGCTTCCTAAAAGTTATTCCAAATGCAACCTTAGTGCCGGCAGCTCTGCGTGGGTTTGAAATAGTGGGGTACTGTATCCCAAATCGTCAAACCATGGGAGAGAAGCAACGCATTTAAGTGGGCATATGTTCCAACCCTGACACGTTTTAAAATTGCGATATAACAATGAGTCAAAACGAACAATATTATAAGCAGTCTGATCCATGACACAATGATAAGACGTTGATCTTTTGAACATGTTACTTGAATTTAAGTTAGTTCAGTTTATGGAACGAGGAAACCAAAACACAGATTAATTTAGAGGTTGCATCACTCTTTTAATAATAAACATGCATGTATGTAAATATATGTCGTGTTAATTTCCTATATATACCCCATTATATATTGATTATCACACGTACATATACATTTGGCAGTACTATACGTATAACAAATAGAGTTTCTCACATGCAGTTTTATTTATTTGTTTTTTGTTTCGTCATTTATCTATACTATATATCTATTTCTACTATAACAGTATAAATGATGTGCAAAATTTTTCATTGTGAATTTATAAATTTGCCCTCAAATTGTATATGGATCAAAAAATATGTGTGGGCAATAATGGAAAAATGAGGTAAAAAACAAGGGTAAAAAGGGATTAGAATTTTATTCATCTTTTATGAAAAATTTATTGCATCATGAGTAATGGAGGTGTATTTATTATCATTTATATTCAATTATCACCTCAAAATTAATTTTTTTATATTCAATGTGTAATATATAATATAAAATTTCACAAGTAATATTTGGCCACAATATTTTTATATTTTCAAATATTTTACTTTTAATATATTTGTTTGACATAAATTTTTTTAAGTGTAAATATTGCAACAAAAAAATATTAGTTATTTTTATTGTGATAGTGGGAAATAGGGTTAATAATTTCAATAATAATAAAGAGGTTATAACATAATAGTTTATTAATTGATTGTAATAGAAAGAACTTTACAAATTCAATATGATGTTTTGAAAATAAATTAAAATAAATTATATTACAATAGTATAAAGGGTTAACTTTACAAATTTTTTTTTATAAAAAAAACTTTACAAATTCAATATGACACTCTCTTCGATCAATATTTATTATTGTCTTATTTATATCAATACATTTAATTATAACATTTTTATCAATATTTTTGACATTAAATGACATGTTATTTTAAGTTGATATCAATCTTGTGTTTTATTTTTTACTATAATTTTATTTGAAAAAATGAGTTTAAATATTTTAATATTATCAAATATTTTTATTTTTCATATATTTGTTTGAAACAAATTTTATTTTTTACTATAATTTAATTTGGAGCAATAAGGTAAAATATTTTTATATTATCAAATATTTTAATTTATCATATATTTGTCTGGCACAAATTTTTTCTAAATGTAAATATTGCAAAAAAAACAAAAAAAGAAGTTATTTTTATTGTGATAGTGAGAAATAGGTTAATGATTTCAATAATAATAAAGTGATTATATCAAAATAGTTTTTTAATTGATTGTATCTATATTAAAATAGTATATATAGAACTTTACAGATTCAATATGATGTTTTGAAAATAAATTAAAATAAATTATATTACAATATTATAGATTGTTACTTTACAAATTTTCTTTAACAAAAATTTGCAAACTCAATATGATGCTCTCTTTGATCAATAGTTATCATTGTCTTACTTATATTAATACATTTAATTATAATATTTGTCTCAATATTTTTGACATCAAATGACATGTTATTTTAAGTGTGATATCAATCTTGTCTCTTTTTTGTTTTTTTACTATAATTTAATTTAAAGAGTTAAGTACAAAATTAATAGAATAACATACGTAAAAAATAAAAAAGATAAAAAAAAAAAATGAATGTTTCAAGTACAATATTGATAACTTACAATCACTTTTAAGTTATACATATTTCATTATTACTCATACATGATTATTAGTCTATAATATGATATTATTGATAGTATTCAGAGTAAATGAAAAATGTTAATGTAAAAATTCTTTAAATTTTCTCATAGCTCTTTGTCATGTTATGTATATAATTAAATGGTTATTAATTACTGAAATTAATTATTATTATTAGGATTTAAGTAGAATAAAAATTTAATTATATTAATTTTTTTAATAATATCTTCTCACCATATTACACATAAATTAACTTTTAGAGAGTGAGTTGGTTTTTTCGTTTTATTAACTATTCACCCATATGTTATATTATATATAATAAAATCAATGGCGTATATTAAAGTGATATTGGAAAGTTAATAGAGTTAAATATATAATTGATCTACTCATAAATATTTCACTTTGTTTAATTTATTATTTATTTTTTTAAATTTTTAGTTTGTTTACAAATATACTACATAAGTTTAATAAAATTTGTTAAAAATAATAATTTAATTATAAATTATTAGTAAGTTAATTAATATGCTAACTTTAATTGTGTTAATTAACTAAGATTCTTATTATATCCTCATTCTAAATTTTATCATTTTTAAAAAGTGTTTTGTTTGATTTTTTTTTTACCAATGAAAAAATTTATGTATCAAATGTAATACCGATAATTAATAAACACTTTAAAATTATAGAGATTCATTATAACTTATGTCTCTCTATGGTTATAAGTTCATAACTTGAAATTATCATTTGTATTTAAATTATATTTAAACTGTTAGTGTAAAAATATTTGAGAAATTTTCTTTGTTGGTCCTCTATTTTTTAGATTTCAGTTTTAGTCCGATATTTTTTTTTGTTGTTGCAAATTTATTTTTTTTCGATGTGGTGCTGATGTGACATCAATGCAGTGTTGTTGTAGAGCTAACATGTATAGTGTAACATATGCATTTTTGAGGAAAAATGTCTGAAATTGCCAAAAATCGAAATATGGATGAAAACATAGAAGACTGAAAACGCAAAGTGACAATCATACAGGACCAAAATTAAAGTTTTTGCAAAATAATTTTTCAAATCTTTTTACCATGTTATGTATATAATTAGTGAGTCAATTAATTGAAAAAAATTATATATTATGATTTAAGTGGGATAAAAAATCATTTAAATGAATAAATGATTTTCCATATCTGCTCATCATATTACATATAAATTTATTGTAAGAGAACATTCGTCTTTTGGTTTTATTATTTATTCACTCATATGTTATATTATATATAATAAGACTATTGACGTAGATTAAAATACTATTGAAAAGTTAATATATAATATTAAATATCTAATATTATTACTTCTAAATGTTTCACTTGGCTTAATTTATTATTAATTTTTATTATTTGTTTTTTTACAAATATACTGCAATAATTTAATAAAATTTGATTAAACGAGTTAATTATAAAGTATGTTTAGTTTCATAAAGTTTCTCTATAATAAAATATAATTTCATCGTATTATATTGTAGAGAACTCAATAATAATCAATATAATTTTTTATAAAGTATGTTTTTTTATTTTTTGGTTCTGTAAATGTGAATTTTTATTTTGTCCTTTTATGATCGATAAAAAAATTTTAAAAATAAAAATAACTACAAATTAGAGGACCAAAAATTCAAATAATATACAAGTTACAATACTAGAAATAAAAATGCACCGTAACATAACCAAAATGAAAAAAAAAACATGCACAAGACTGAA
Organism: Henckelia pumila; assembly: GCF_033568475.1. NCBI lineage: Eukaryota > Viridiplantae > Streptophyta > Magnoliopsida > Lamiales > Gesneriaceae > Henckelia > Henckelia pumila. The sequence continues at coordinate 33,893,045 of NC_133122.1, forward strand.
AATACAAATTCACTGTTAACAGGACCAGAAGTAAAAAAATAAAAAATAAAAAATTAACAAGACAACAAATGTAATTCTCTCCTGAATTTTGTTATGACCTATTATGAGCAAAAATTCCATTTAAAATGAATAATCGATCAAAATGTTTAACTCAAAGATCGAGTTCCATTATTCAGATATTCGGTATTAATTTTTTAAAAAATGCGTTGAATCGATTTATGGGGAAATTGTGAATAAATCCACGTTGGCAAACTTAACTTGTTTCTCAGTTTCCATTTCAGAAATTATGTATTTTCACTCTCTGACAAAAGCCTGACATGTGTTTGAACTCTCCAGTTGATGCTAAATTACAAAATTGCTCTCTACTTTACATGAAACCCAATAATATTAATTGAAAAAAAATACATTTAATAAAACTTATTTTCTCTTTACAATTCAACGTTTTCCCAATCTTCCTTCTACTTGAACCCTTACGCATAAAATCAACAACGATCTACACATTTGTATCGACACTTGGTGCAACAAATTGAGGCAAAATGAGTTTAAATCCAAGAAGCACTAGATTCTGAAATTTTTTGCGAAAAAACAGCATCGAACCAACAAGTTGAAGGTATGATTTTTCTGAAAAATTAAAAAAAATTTATATGAAATTCCGTCTTGATGATTGGGGTTTTGTTTTCTTTTTCAATTGAGTTATTCTTTAAGGGTTGTGTACTTGTGTATGTTGTGTTGTGGTTATGTTGAAATTTCATACATCGCATGAATTATACAGATTTGATGAACAATATTTAAATTTTACATATAAAAGTGGGTTTGTGTTCATATCAACCAATTATGGATTGATTATTTGAAATTCGTAATTGTTCTCGATTATAATGATTTTATTGTAAATTTTTGTAGTTTAGTGCTAGATTATAAATATTATACGGATGATCCTTATAGTATTCAAATCTACTGCCTAAAAGTGTGATTTTGTGATTTTTTTTGTTGTTGTGGAATATGTTATAAATAAAGCATTGATTTTCATTGTTTACCTTATTGTATTAAGTTTTATGTTATTATTGATAGAGTTGATAATGAAACATGAAAATGGTTCTTGCAATCTTGCGTTTTTTTATTGTTTAAGTACAAGAAGCAGATGTATGTGATCTCAATCATAGTGTGTATATGTTGATGAATATATTTTTTAGACTCGACAAGCATATATAGATTTATCTTGAATCCATGATTTTGCAATTCATAGCACCACAATATAAGATCGGTGATGTCTCTACACGATGATAATGATGTCCTTAATATAATTCAACTTTACAAGTATATGAAGCTCACAATGATTAAATTGAGAGAAAAGAACAAACATAGAGATCTTAAAAAATAATAATGTTGGGAGGTAAAACACATATATTGGATTATCTAAAATTCACATTTTTTTTCGATTATAATGATTTCATTGTCAATTTTCATAGTTTAGTACTGTATTATAAATATTATGTGGATATTCCTTGTAATATTCAAATCAGTTGCCTAAAAGTGTGATATTGTTATTATTTTTGTTGTTGTGAAATGTGTTATGAATAAATCTCTGATCTTCATTTTTTAGTCTTATTGTATTGGTTGTGATTATTCTTGTCTAAATTTTTTTTATTTATTTTCTTTTATTAATTGTTTGAAATTCTTAAATGATTATGCAGACGTTCGTTTTACTTGAAATCCTTCAATAATATTTTAAGGTTCATAAATTATTTTTTTAGTTTTTTATTTTCATGTATTTATAACTATTTTTATGTGTTTGTTCTTGAATTTGTTATGTGGTTTTTGTTTCTATTTTTGGTCATTTCAGTGGAATAATTATTCATTGAGTAACACTTTTGTGAGAGGTCTCATTCGTGAGAGGAGTCAACCCTATGTTGGAACACGTGTCGCTCTCACGATCAAATCGATCTGATACCCGGTGCAGCGGAAGTTTAAAATTTTTATATGGAACAATTCCATATCATGGATATCAAATCCTAACGATTAAATTATGCAAGTAAAATAATAATAATAATAATTAATATTTACCTCTTCAAGCTAAGGCTTGATTATGGACTCCAACAGATTTAATCTGCTCTTGTTGTAAATTCCGGGAACCGATGACTCGCCTGATCAATCTCCGGAATTAGGTCCACAAACAAAAAACTAAAACCTTCTGATTGATTGCACTAGAAATCAATCAGATGTTTATCGTAGAGATTAAACAGATTTGATCTGTCAATTCAGAATGTAATTTTTCCGAAAAATCACAGACTGAATTCTCTCAAAAAGAAGAGAGGATTTCGAAAATCCCCTTAGAATATTTAGTGTGATTTTTGAAAATTCCAAGAGAGAATTGTTCTGTAATTTTCGAAACCTACACACATATATATATATATATAATTTCTAGACTGGATTAAGTTATATCTCTATTAGGACTCTAACTCCTTAGGGTCCATAATCCATAACTTAAGTCCAACAAGCCAAGCCCGTTATTATAGAAATTAATATAAAATTCATCATGACTCCGATTGATAAACCAATTTCACCAATGTGCACAGAAACCATTTCTGCACCTTTTAAAGTCAAGATAATTTTTCTGAATCCAAATTCAGTGATTTCCAAAAATGCTCATCCCTATGTCATTTTAGGAAATTCCACTCCCTTTAGTTAAGAAGCCCAACTTCTCTTTCATTAAATTTAACTCTTTAAATTTAACTATCTCAACGGGGTTTAGTAATCCATTACTTGTGTGACCCTCAATGGTTCAGGGATATAGCTAGCCGCGGGCTCACAACTCCTTGTGAATCGGAACAACGATTTCCGACTTACCCACGAATCATGGTAAGAGCGTCTAGCAACATCGCCCCATGATTCCCTAGGTATCACTGATAGTGCCTGCAAGAACCAGTAAGTTTTGGTTAGCGTACAGTACAGTCCCTTCATCCATATATCCCGATCGAATCAACAACCACTGGTACATCGAGAGTCGTTCGAGATTCGATAACTATGCAATGCATCTTGAAGATCAAATAGTGACATCGCATGTGCTACTAGAAAACCAAGTAACCTAAATCACATCGAGTACTCTGGCCAGAGATTTGTCACACTAATATCTACTCAGATCGCATAGGATATCCACACTCGCAAGCGTGTGGTGAATCCTTGACAACAAAGCATTGACTCCTATATGTGTCGTAACTGTACCCAATTCCGACACCTGATGACCCCATAGAGTCGGTAAACAAGTCAAAGTACAGTACTAGTATATAGAGTCTCAATGATGTTTCAAGTAGTAAGGACTAATGATATACAACCAAAACCGCGGACTTATCCACTCAAATAATAATAACCACTTGAAAAGTCCGAATAGGGTAGTTCGATCATCCATCATATGAATATCCATTTGCATGCTTTGAACATCTCCATGTTCATTACCAATTAAACGTGGTACTTGGCATCACAAATGCTAGTCTCAATCTCGAGCGATCCTTATCCTTATTAGCGGACGGCTCAATTGACTGGAAACTTTTTAGAATATACAGTGACTATAAGATGTGTTTCATAATAGTGATCTCTCTTTATTCACTATCTCATCTTACTTACACTATAGTATATTCAAGGTCTTTATCAAAACAACAATAGTATATCACAATATAACAATATGAAGAAAGATAAAGAAAATGTCATTAATGAATGTAAATTATATTAAACAAAGATTGTTTATACATAGAGTCATAAAAGCCCTTAGCCACAAGTTGGCTAACCGAGCACCCACTCTTTCAGTCTCCCACTTGCCCTAAAGCCAACTAGTCATACTACATAATCCCATTGCTTCGCGATGTTTGTCAAACAATGGTCCTGGCAAGGGCTTAGTAAGTGGATCAGTGATATTGTCTGTAGAGGTCACTCTCTCGACAGTGATGTCTCCTCTTTCCACAATCTCCCGGATGATGTGGTATTTCCTCAGTACGTGTTTGGATCTTTGATGAGACCTTGGTTCCTTTGCCTGAGCAACGGCACCAGTGTTTTCGCAGTACACCGGAACTGGACCAACAGCTTCAGGAATAACACCCAACTCTTGGATGAAATTCCTCATCCAAACGGCCTCTTTAGCAGCAGCTGATGCTGCAATGTATTCTGCCTCAGTAGTGGAATCCGCTGTGGTGTCCTGCTTGGAACTTTTCCAAGAGACAGCACCGCCATTAAGCACGAATACAAATCAGAGGTTGACTTCGAGTCATCCACGTCGCTTTGGAAGCTAGAGTCGGTATAGCCTTCCAATTTCAATTCTCTTCCTCCATAAACCATGAATACATTCTTAGTCCTTCTTAAGTACTTAAGAATATCCTTCACGGCTTTTCAATGCATTTGACCGGGGTTGGCCTGATATCTGCTCGTGACACTCAGAGCAAAGGCTACATCCGGTCTGGTAGATATCATCCCATACATAATACTACCTATGACTGACGCATATGGTATGTGTGTCATTTTTTCTATCTCTTCGTCAGTCTTGGGACACATAGACTTGGATAGAGAAACTCCATGACACATAGGTAGATGTCCTCTCTTGGACTCATCCATTGAAAACCTTTTCAATATAGTGTCGATGTAGGCTGCTTGAGTGAGTCCTATCATTCTCTTAGATCTATCTCTATAGATCTGTATCCCTAGAATATAGGAGGCCTCACCCAAATCCTTCATCGAGAATCTACCTGATAACCATATCTTTGTTGACTGCAACATCCCTACGTCATTCCCAATGAGTAGGATGTCATCAACATAAAGCACTAAGAACGTCACCGCATCCTTAACTACTTTCTTGTACACGCACGGTTCCTCCGGGCTTTTGATGAAACCAAAGTCCTTTATTGTTTCATCAAATTTCTGGTTCCAACTTCTTGATGCTTGTTTGAGATGTCTGATAGAATTGATGAATTTAGTAAAAGATTTATTCTTTTCAGCCTGATACAATGGATCCGATTTGTTCCACGTATATAAGTGAAGGAAGTATCAAAAGATTCTTCCTATGTACTTTCATTAGATGAGATAGATATCGAAAAGATTCTGAGTTAAGTCGATTAGTCGACAAATCCTTGATTGAAGAAAGAAACAGCTCATAACGAATTCTTTTCAATGACTTAAAGTACAACTGAATAGATATCGAAGACAAGAGAATAGTAGCATATTCGAAGAAAGAGTCTGCTAAGAGATGAAGAGATGAGATACGACGTTCAGAGTTATATGATTAAAGTGAGAATAACTTCAGATAATCATTCAGTCTATCAGAGTGAATAGTTCGATTGAATGTGATTTCGAGGACGAAATCATTTCTTAGAGGGGAGGAATTGTAAGGCCCGAAAATATTAAATTATTAATTATGGGATTTGAGAATTAAATTCCATATTATGGGCTAATATTGATTTGAGAAGTTATGGAAATGATTTAATATCCGAGCCGAAAATATTAATTTGAGAATTTTACGGGTTTTGGGAAGTAAATTCCGGGAATTCTTAAATTAAAAGAATAAACATTCGATTTGAATATTTATGGAATTTAAGATTAAATTCCACGTTTCGGGAATTAGTATGATTGATTTTGACGATGAAACCCGATCAGAGACTGATTTGAAAATATCGAAGTTTGAAGGGCTAAAATGCAAAAGGCCGGGATTATTTAATTAATCCGAATTTGTTTAATTTTAATTTGAGTATATTTAATTTGGGAATATTTAGAGTTTCGATTTTAATTCTAATATTCTTAAATTATTTTGGATTGAAATTGAATTAAAACGAAGGCCGAGGACTGAATTGCAATTAATGAAGATTTGAGGGACTAAATTGCAAATATGCAATACATATCTGATTTTACCTTAAGTATATCAGATTTGATACGTGTGAATTTATGGAGAAGTATGAAAACAGAGCAAAGGAGAGCCGAGAGCCGAGAGCTCTTCCTTTTTCTTTAGATTTCGATTTGTTCAATCGTCGTAACTTTTGATCCGCTCGTCCGATTGCAATTCCGAAAGATGTTCTGGAATCCTTGCGATGAGGGCTTTGATCTTGTGTAAGTATTATGATGTGTTTGATAGATTTCAAAATCAGTTTGTGGCAGAGATCAGATTTTGATGTTGTGATCATGTTTTGCAACGTTTGTACAAGTCGATATCGAAACTGAATCGAATATTGATTATTGAATGAACATGAAATGAATTCCAGCATGTAAGTCGATGATTATAGCTGATGGTATGATTAGTATGATGAGATTATAGTGTTATATCACACGGTCATGAAGTTAAAGAAGTTAGCTTCGAATTCGATATTTTGTCGGTTATCAATTTTTAATCGCTACGCCGTCGATTCGTGTTTTTGGACTGTTTTGATAGCCTATAACTGAGCTGAAGTCGTTATCTAGATATTATGAATGTTATAGCATTTTTATTCTTCAGTTTCAGTGGATTTTTGAAGGCCAACGATTCAAGACGCCGAGTTAACCAAAAAAGAAAGAGTTGAGGTTTGAAATAAGTTTGATTGACGATCGATTGCTGGTTTTGATTCGTTTCTGATATAATAATCTTGAATGAAGTTTGATATGAGTATTTTGATTGTTATATTTCAGATTGAAGAATTCAGAACCGAGATATACGAAGGTATAATGACGACATCGAGAGTCAGGAAGTTTGAAACTCAAAATCTATTCTTCTTGGGTTCTTCCGCCAAAATCACATACGTATTTATTGCTTTGTTTTGATTTTGATGTTGTCGATCTATCCCAGGTAGTGGATCTTTGATTTTGAGTCGATATGAATTTGATACGATGATGATATGAATTGATTCTATGCCAAGGTCGGAGGGTGACCTTATTTTCTAGCCCGAGAATGGTTACGATAGATGGATATCCATGTCAAGATCGGATACGAATCTTGATGGCAATGACGATATATGAATCAATTCCCGATCGATCGAAAGAAGCGTTATTTACTCTATTTGTTGAGTCGATTGAATAGAGTCATTATGATTTATTTAACGCTTTATATGTTGCTTATACTGAGATGATTTCTCACCGGAGTTTATCCGGCTGTTGTTTTGTTTTGTATGTGTGCATCACAACAGATGGGGCAGGAGCTGGTCTGAGATGACATTGAAAGCTTGGGAGCGAGACTTAGCACGTGAGGACTCGGGTTATAGCTGAACGAATATGTATTAGATAGCATCAAACTTGATATGAACTTATAGACTTGAAGCTCACATGGAGTCGTTGTGTAGCTTGCTCGATTACTGTCTATTATGTTATTCGAATTGATGTATTCAACGCATGTTTTGATGATAGAGACTTCGTATATGAGTATATGCTAGTTTATAGATGTATTTCCATGTTTTAAATTTTATTAAAGTGTTTAGAATTAATTTTGACAGTACTAGATCAAGAGCAGATTTTTATTTTTCGAACAGAGTTGCGCAGGATCGATCCTGTGAATTGGTAGGATCGATCCTGGCACAATGGGATTCTGGACAGAAACTTTGATTAAGGTCCAGGATCGATCCTGGGAGTTCACAGGATCGATCCTGACCAAGATTTTTTTTTAAAAAAAATTCCTGCTCTTGGTTTATTACTTTTAATTGTTTGATTAATTGTTTAATTAATTATTAGTTGCCCTAAGATGAGATTAGCAACCCGAGGTCCTCACACCCAAAACGAAGGTGGGATCTCAGTGAAGCTCATCATGGATCGAACCATGTCCAACAAAGTTCGATTTCGACGCTCCGAAACACCATTGAGCTGAGGTGTCATAGGAGGAGTCCTCTGAGAGAGAATCTCATTCTCTTTTAGATAGTTCAAAAACTCGGTACTTAAGTATTCTCCACCTCGATCCGATCGAAGTACTTTAATACTTTTTCCTAGTTTGTTCTCTACTTCAGCCTTGAATTCTTTGAACTTTTCAAATGCTTCAGACTTATATTTCATCAAATATAAATACCCATACCTAGAAAAATCATCAATAAAGGTAATAAAGTAGGTGTGTCCAAATTTAGTACCAATACTAAATGGACCACAAACATCTGTATGGATCAAATCCAACAGATTTTGACTACGTTCAGGTTTTTCTTTAAAAGGAGATTTAGTTATTTTTCCTTTTAGGCAGGACTCACAAGTAGGTAGAGAATTAATATCAGACATATCAAACATGCCCTCTCCCACTAGCTTGTTCATCCTCCTTGAGGAAATGTGACCTAGCCTAGCATGTCAAAGGTTTGCTGGGTTTTGACTATCGTTTTTTCTTTTATTTGTTGTTACCGGTTTATCAACATAATTAATTGGAACGTCTTTTAATTTTAAGTTATATAGATTGTTTTCAAGTTGTCCATTTCCAATTAAACATTCATTCTTGTAAATATTGCAAATCTCATTCATAAAATTGCAAGAAAAACCATCTCTATCAAGCATAGAAACAGAAATAATGTTTTTAATCAAATCTGGCACAAATAAAACATCTCTTAAAAGTAACTTAAAATCGTTCTGCAAAACTAAATAAACGTCTCCCACTGCTTTGGCTTCAACTTTGGAACCATTTCCGAGCCTCAGCTGGGTCTCACCCATCCTAAGCTTACGACTTCTTGTCATCACCTGCAAATCATTTCAAATGTGAGATCCACATCCGGTATCCAATAACCAAGAAGTAGTATTAAGTGAAACATTTATTTCAATGTAAAACATACCCTTTGCAGTTCGCAACTGCTCGAGGTATTCCTTGCAGTTACGTTTCCAATGACCGGGTTTCTTGCAGTGATGGCAAACATCTCCAGATATGTTCACGTTTGAAGCTTTTGTCTTGCCCTTCTTCTTTGGTACAATTTTCTTGGGTGGGGCAGAACGTTTCTTACCCTTTCCACTTGGCCCCTTCTTGGAGTAATAAGAGGAGCCAACCAAGAGTACCGGTTTTTCCTTCTTTAATGTGGCCTCATAAGACATAAGCATATTGACCATCTCTTCAAGGGTGGCCTCTATCTTGTTCATATTGAAGTTCACCACAAATCCGTTAAACGACGAAGGAAGTTAAAGAAGCAATAAGTCTGTATTTAATTCATGCTCCAATGTCAAATCGAGTGTTACCAACTTCTCAATTAGCCCAATCATGTGTACCCCATGCTCACGGACAGAAGTCCCATCTCGCATGCGGCATGTCATGAGCTCTTTGACGGTGGCATACCTCTCCGAACTTGACAGAGCTCCAAAAAGTTCATTGAGGTGCATGTGTATGTCAGCAGCATTCACTGCATCCTCAAATCGCCTCTGGAGTTCATCAGACATTGAAGCTTGCATATAGAATTTAGCCTTGATATCATGGTCCCACCATTGATCAAGTTTTTCCAATTCTTCCGGACTTATATTAGCCGGTGCTTCCTTTGGAGGATTTTTTTCTAACACGTAGAAAATTTTCTCCGAGTTTAGAACAATCTTTAATTTACGGAACCATTTCGTATAGTTTGCGCCAGTCAATTTGTTTTGTTCGAGAATTGAGTATAGTGGATTGCGCGAATTCATTGTAATGAAATACTGAAAAGAAACAGACAATAATCAGTGATTGTTTAATTAATTTACTAAGACATAAAATATGGCGAGATTTAATCTTATGAATTTCACTCCCACTATTTTAACGATTTCACTACCCTCTAGTGAAAACGGGAAACTTGTTTCCTTAATGGGAACATGGAGTCCAATTGACAAACTATAGTCCCGAATAATATCAGCCAACCATAATTTTCAAAAAGTAGAGCCCAATTGCTTTCAAAGCAATCCCCATGTTTTTACCTTATGTCCAATAAGGGCCCAATAATATGACGCCTTTTATTGTGACATGTCAAGATAACCCATCAATATTAAGTTGTGATGGACGGTCGCCATGTGGATCCCCAATAATATGAGTCAATCCCATGGGAGTTCCACCCAACTTACAACTTGTGTCGATCCAATGTACAGCTTTCCGACGAACGGCCCCCCCCACCCCCAATAATATGAGCCGGACCGTGCCCGCGGGTAGCATCTCATACATTGATCGTTGATGGAAGGTAGAAACATTTAAACAATATTTAAATTCCCTTTATTTATCTTGATATCAATTTTAAATCATATTTAAAATGAGGGATTTTTAATTTTGAAAACTGTCTCATCATTTAGTATTTGTATGCTTGCGGGATTCATACAATTTAGTCTAAACATGCATACAACAATAATATCATATATTATTTAAAGGATGATCGACCCCAATAACTAATCGACCCGTGATTGCCAATCACGAGTCTAAGTCCAATCCTAGGTGATATGCAGGTATGCAATGCAATCCTATTATATTGAGTTTTCAATTTACATTTCTTCGGTCTTTATTGTCTGTTGGGCCCACCATTGTCTTCAAATCTTTATCTCCCACTACGTCTAATAAATATACAATAAATTTCGATGACAAGTAGGGGATACATATTTAAGGATGGGAACGGGCCATAAACCAGACCCACTTTTTATTACAAATGACAATTCAAATTAGGCCATAAACCAAGCCTATTAATAAAATCCAACAACAATAAAACCAAATGTAAACAACCTAATATACACCTACAATATTGGTCATGGCAATCGATCATTCTCTTATCCAATAATTAATTCAATAATTAAATAATTGGATAACATGCAATGGCATAATAATTAAAAAAATAAAATCAAATTTTATCTAATATTCTCATAAGATCATATCTTATCATCAATTGTACCAAAATAATTAATTTTATAAAATCTAATTTAACGGATAAAATTGACAAATTTTCCAAAAATTCAAATTTATCCAAAATCAATTTTAAAAATTTCGGACTCAAACAATTTGATCCGATGCCTCGTGGACCAATCAAAAACAATTTTCGATCGGACCAAAAACTAAAATTTCAAAAATTTCAAATTCCAATAAAAATCAAATTTTTATTCCACGTGGGACAGGGCTGCCCACGTGGCCCTTGGGCAGCGACGATCGCTGCCCGTGATGCCCTTGTTTCCTTTAAAAATTTTAATTTAAAAAATTTCGTTTTGTTTCCAAAACCCGAGGCTAAAAATTTTGTACAATCGATTAATTTAATCGTTTGATCCGAGAGCAACCTGGCTCTGACACCACTGTTGTAACACGTGTCGCTCTCACGATCAAATCGATCTGATACCCGATGCAGCGGAAGTTTAAAAATTTTATATGGAACAATTCCATATCATTGATATCAAATCCTAACGATTAAATTATGCAAGTAAAATAATAATAATAATAATTAATATTTTACATATTCAAGCTAAGGCTTGATTATGGACTCCAACAGATTTAATCTGCTCTTGTTGTAAATCTCGGGAACCGATGACTCGCTTGATCAATCTCCGGAATTAGGTCCACGAACAGAAAACTAAAACCTTCTGATTGATTGCACTAGAAATCAATTAGATGTTTATCGTAGAGATTAAATAAATTTGATCTGTCAATTCAGAATGTAATTTTTCCGAAAAATCACAGACTGAATTCTCTCAAAAAGGGAGAGAGGATTTCGAAAATTCCCTTAGAATATTTAGTGTGATTTTTGAAAATTCCAAGAGAGAATTGTTCTGTAATTTTTGAAACCTACACACACACACACACACACACATATATATATATATATATATATATATATATATATATAATTTCTAGACTGGATTAAGTTATATCTCTATTAGGACTCTAACTCCTTAGGACTCATAATCCATAACTTAAGTCCAACAAGCCAAGCCCGTTATTATAGAAATTAATATAAAATTCATCATGACTCCGATTGATAAACCAATTTTACCAATGTGCACAGAAACCATTTTTGCACCTTTTAAAGTCAAGATAATTTTTATGAATCCAAATTCAGTGATTTCCAAAAATGTCCATCCCTATGTCATTTTAGGAAATTTCACTCCCTTTAGTTAAGAAGTCCAACTTCTCTTTCATTAAATTTAACTCTTTAAATTTAACTATCTCAACGGGGTTTAGTAATCCATTACTTGTGTGACCCTCAATGGTTCAGGGATACAGCTAGCCGCGGGCTCACAACTCCTTGTGACTCGGAACAACGATTTCCGACTTACCCAACGAATCATGGTAAGAGCGTCTAGAAACATCGCCCCATGATTCCCTAGGTATCACTGATAGTGCCTGCAAGAACCAGTAAGTTTTGGTTAGCGTACAATACAGTCCATTCATCTATATATCCCGATCGAATCAACAACCATTGGTACATCGAGAGTCGTTCGAAATTCTATAACTATGCAATGCATCTTGAAGATCAAATAGTGACATCGCATGTGCTACTAGGAAACCAAGTAACCTAAATCACATCGAGTACTCTGGCCAGAGATTAATCACACTAATATCTCCTCAGATAGAATAGGATATCCACACTCGCAAGCGTGTGGTGAATCCTTGACAACAAAGCATCGACTCCTATATGCGTCGTAACTGTACCCAATCCCGACACCTGATGACTCCATAGAGTCGGTAAACGAGTCAAAGTACAGTACTAGCATATAGAGTCTCAATGATGTTTCAAGTAGTAAGGACTAATGGTGTACAACCAAAATCGCGGACTTATCCACTCAAATAATAATAACCACTTGGAAAGTCCGAATAGGGTAGTTCGATCATCCATCATATGAATATCCATTTGCATGCTTTGAACATCTCCATGTTCATTACCAATGAAACGTGGTACTTGGCATCATAAATGCTAGTCTCAATCTCGAGCGATCCTTATCCTTATTAGCGGATGACTCAATTGACTAGGAACTTTTTAGAATATACAGGGACTATAAGATGTGTTTCATAATAGTGATCTCTCTTTATTCACTATCTCATATTACTTACACTATAGTATATTCAAGTTCTTTATCAAAACAACAATAGTATATCACAATATAACAATATGAAGAAAGATAAAGAAAATGCCATTAATGAATGTAAATTATATTAAACAAAGATTATTTTAAATACATGGGAGCATGCTTTATTGATTTCTGAATTAATTGAATTACATGAGTTGTGATTTAATTTATAAAGCATGAATTATGTGATATTTATCTGCATTGTGCTATTATCTGTTCATGTATATCATCGAGATTCATGAGTACTCAGAGCAGAGTTTTGGACACCAAAGTTTTGAGATTGAGATTGTGATGGAGATATTGTGTCCTAACCCTTGATATCAGATGACACCTCGACGATATTTGAGAAGGAATCCACCACCTTTGACTCCTCCTTTTACTGAGAATCTGCCGCCAGTAATAACTCCTCCGAATGATCAGGGTAGTACTGGAGTGGATCAGTTTGATGCAACCGCGACCTCGATGAGGCTCTGTTGAAGAGATTTTGATCTTTCCAACCGCCTACCTTGACTGGTACCGAGAACTCCGTTGACTGTGAGAGTTGGCTAGAGGACATCGATCAGCTCTTTGATTCCCTTGATTATACCGATGATCGCAGAATCAGGTTAGTCATTCACCAGCTACAGGGTGTTGTCAAGAATTGGTGGACCACAACCAAGAGGGCAAATGAGAATCGAGGCACCGTTGTCACTTGGAGTTTATTCAAGACTGAGTTCTACAAGCGGTTCTTTCCTGTCTCGTATCGTAAGGAAAATGGTGCCGAATTTGCGAATCTGAAGCAATGGAACTTGAGTATCGAGGAATATGTGAGCAAGTTTGACAGTCTCTTGAGGTTTGCATCTCACATCGCAGATCACAAGGAAGCCAAAGACGATCACTTTATCAACGGCTTGAATCCTGAGATTTTCGCTTTGGTCAATACCGGGAGACCCAACAACTTTGCAGATGCCATGGATCAGGCAAAGGGAGCCGAAGCCGGAATTTTGATGCAACGAGGAAATCAGATAACTCCTCAGCAGCAGCAGAGATCTTTTCAGAATCAGCCTGTTCAGTTTCAGCCTCAACAGTCCCAGTATCAGTACCAACCTTCTCAGCAGTCGAATCAGTCTCAGAGGGTTGAAGGAGGCAACAGTGGAAAAAACAGGCGAGATCAGCATAGACCGAAGGTGAAGAAATTCAAGAAGTCTGGGAGCAGTTCATCGAGCTCCGATGGCTCTAGACAGTTTATTTCCGGACAGAATTTTGGGTTTTCAGGAGCATTGTGCAGTAAGTGTGGAGGACGCCACCGAAGTGATCAGTGTCGAGGCATGTTTGGTAGTTGCAATATCTGCCAGCAGCCGGGTCACTTCGCTAGAGTCTGTCCCCAGCGAGGATCCGATAGAGCTCAGAGCGGCAGTTCTTCTCGACCGCCAGCTCAGGCCGAGAGATCAGCTTCTACAGTCCATTCTTTTCAGCCCCAGCAACAATCTCGTCAGGGAGGTAATCAAAATCAGAACCAACCTCCTCGACAGCAGGCGAGGGTGTTTGCTCTGATAGAGGATCAAGCCAATGCAGCCCCGAATGATGTGATAGCAGGTAACTGTTCGATCTTTGGTTATCCTGCGTTTGTTTTGATTGATACGGGTGCTTCTAAATGTTTTATTTCTGAAAGATTTGTCGTGATGCATGATTTATTTGCTGAGCCATTATCTGATATCGTTTTTATCACTTCACCTTTGGGTGGGGAGACGGTTTTGATGAGATTAGTCCGTAACTGTGTGTTAGAATCCGAGGGGAATTCGATTAAGATTTACTGCATTGTACTTGGATTATCTGATTTTGACTGTATTTTCGGGATTGATGCTCTGACCAAGTATAGGGCGACAGTAGATTGCTTTCAGAAAGTGGTTCATTTTAGACCTGAGATGGCAGATGATTGGAAGTTTTTCGGTAAGGGTTCTCGATCCAAAATTACTTTGATCTCTGTGTTATCCATGTCCCGTTTGCTTCAGAGAGGAGCAAAAGGATTCTTGATTTATGAAGTAGATGTTCAGAGGTCTAGTCCTGAATTGACTGAGATACCGGTGGTTAGCGAATTTCCTGATGTATTTCCAGACGAGATTCCTGGTTTGCCGCCGATTCGAGAGATCGAATTCAACATTGAACTTGCACCAGGTAGTCAGCCTATTTCGAAAGCACCTTATCGAATGGCTCCGTTAGAACTGAAAGAGTTGAAGGAGCAGTTAAAAGATCTGATTGCCAAGGGATACATCTGACCTAGCGTATCGCCTTGGGGTGCTCCAATGCTCTTCGTGAGGAAGAAAGATGGTTCTATGCTACTCTGCATCGACTATCGCCAGTTGAATCAAGCAACGATCAAGAACAAGTATCCTCTACCTAGAATCGACGATCTTTTTGATCAACTGCAAGGTTCTTGAGTGTATTCGAAGATAGATCTGAGATAAGGGTATCATCAGTTGAGAGTTCGCGACGAGGATGTGCCTAAGACATCCTTCAGAACCAGATATGGGCATTTCGAGTTTATAGTCATGCCGTTTGGTTTGACCAATGCTCCAGCAGTTTTTATGGATCTGATGAATCGTATCTTTCAGCGGTATTTAGATGAGTTCGTCATTATCTTTATCGACGATATTCTGATCTATTCGAAGAACCGTTCTGACCATGCAGAGCATTTGAGGACTGTATTGCAGGTTTTGCGAGCCGAACAGTTGAATGCTAAGTTATCGAAGTGCGAGTTCTGGTTGGACCAAGTTGTTTTTCTAGGCCACATTGTATCAGGAGATGGAATTTTTGTGGACCCCAGTAAGATCGAGGCAGTTATGAATTGGTCGAGACCGACATCAGTGCCAGAAATCCAAAGCTTCATGGGTTTAGCAGGGTATTATCGTCGATTTATCGAGGGTTTCTCTTCCATTTGCTAAGACGATTACTCAATTGACCCAGAAGAATGCACCGTTTGTTTGGTCTAAGGAGTGCGAGGACAGTTTCATTGAGCTAAAGAAGAGGTTGACCAGCGCTCCGATCTTGTCTATTCCATCAGGTATGGGAGGTTTTTCCGTGTACTGTGATGCTTCTCACCGTGGTCTTGGATGCATTCTTATGCAGAGGAAGCACGTTATAGATTATGCTTCGAGGCAGCTGAAGCCGCATGAGACTCGTTATCCGATCTATGATCTTGAGCTTGCTGCGATCGTGTTTGCTTTGAAGACCTGGTGCCATTATCTTTATGGTGAGTCATTTGAGATATTTTCTGATCACAAGAGCCTGAAATACTTGTTTTCCCAGTCCGAGCTGAACATGAGACAGAGGAGATGGATGGATTTCTTAAGGAGTTCGACTGTGAGATCAAGTATTATCCTGGAAAGTCGAATGCAGCTGCAGACGCTCTTAGTTGAAAGCTTTGTTCATTATCTCTTTCTACGATTGGTGTCTCTCAGATAATTGAAGATTGTTGTACTTCTGGTTTGGAGTTCGAGACCGATAGGAGATCCATCAGAGTTTTCGCAATTCAGGCAGAGCCAGAGTTGTTTCAGTCGATCAGAGAGGCACAGAGATCTGTTCCGAGCAGTCAGAATTCGATAAGGAGTTCAGGTCAGGTCACAAGTCATAATTTCAAGTCAGGGATGATGTGCTATTCATGAATAACCGTATTGTTGTGCCCGATGTTTCTGTATTGAGACAGCGTATTCTTCGAGAGGCGCATTGCAGTCGGTTCAGTGTTTATCCCGGAGGCCGGAAGATGTATAACGACTTGAAGACTCAGTTCTGGTGGAAGCAACTGAAAGGAGATGTCGCGAGGTTTGTGTCCCGTTGTCTGAATTGTCAACAGGTGAAAGCCGAGAGGAAGAAACCAGGTGGATTATTGCACAGTTTGCCAGTTCCAGAATGGAAGTGGGATCACATCTCTATGGATTTTGTCACGAAGCTACCGCGCTCAGTCAGAGGTTGTGATGCGATTTGGGTTGTGATTGACCGGTTGACGAAATCTGCTTGTTTCATTCCGTATCGTATGACATACCGCCACGATCAGATGACCGAGTTGTATGTCAGAGAGGTTGTGAGATTGCACGGCGTGCCGAAGTCGATAGTATCAGACAGAGATCCGAGATTCACTTCTCACTTTTGGCACAATTTACAGGAGGCATTGGGTACTTGTTTTCACTTGAGCACAATGTATCACCCGCAGACCGACGGTCAGTCCGAGCGTACGATCCAGACTTTGGAGGATATGCTTCGCGCGGTAGTGCTTGACTTTGGCTCAGGTTGGCAGGATTCTTTGCCTCTAGTGGAGTTTTCGTACAACAACAACTTCCAAGCGAGTATTGGAATGGCACCTTTTGAAGCCTTGTACGGGAAGAAGTGCAGATCTCCGTTATTTTGGGATGAGATTTCAGAATCACCTGAGTTGGGTCCAGATATGATTCGCGATATGGCAGAGCAGGTGAAGTTGATTAGAATCGGGATGAAGACAACCCAAGATCGACATGCCAAGTATGCGAATGTCAGGCGCAGACCACTATCTTTTGATCAGGGAGACCGTGTGTTTTTTTTAAGATTTCTCCTTTCAGAGGCACTGTCAGATTCGGAAAGAGAGGGAAATTGTCTCCAAGGTTCATTGGTCCGTATGAAATTTTGGAAAAGATAGGCGATCTTGCCTATAGGATTGCTCTTCCTCCGTCTCTTTCAGGCATCCACGATGTGTTTCACGTTTCGATATTGCGGAAATATCATCCGATCCGTCCCATGTTCTTCAGCTAGACGAGGTCGAACTGCATGAGACTCTGAGTTACTTCGAGCGACCGATTCAGATTCTCGATAGAAAAGAGAAGAAACTAAAAAACAAGTCGATTCCGTTGGTGAAGATTCAGTGGAGTCGTCACGGAGTTGAAGAAGCTACTTGGAGACCGAATCTGATATGAAGCAGCGATTTCCAGATTTGTTCGATTGAGGTGAGTTCGTCTTCAGTATGATTCTTTCTTGTTCAGTCTGTGATCTGTCAGATTTCGAGGACGAAATCGAATTTTAGAGGAGGAGAATTGTAATGCCCTGATTTTATTATAATTGAATTTAATTGAGATAATCAGAGCTTTTAGTATTTGAGGGCTGTTTTGATAATTCGTAGGGGTTATTTTGCAAACTTTGGAGAATTGAGGGACCGAAATGCAAAAACTTGGATTTTATATATTATCATCTTGCAAGTGGCCAATCACATCACTTCACTCTTCTCCTTCCCTCTCCATTCGTACGTACTGAGTCAAGAAGCCATGGAAATCGATTCTTCAAGCTTTTCTTCCGTCTGATTCGCACGATCCGACCGTTAAATTTTATTTCCGAGTTGAGATTCATGATCACCGCAACGAGGGCTTCGTTTTGACGTAAGTTTTGCTACGATCCTCAAACTTTGATTTTGTTGGGTTGTCAGAATTTGATGATCTTCGAGTATGTTGTTCTTGAGCTAGCATAGATCGTGTATTCGAAGTCGGTTCGGAAAAAGAACGAAGTTTGGATTTTATAAGAATTTTAAGGCATATTTCGAAAAATGGGTTGTTGGATTTTGGTTGGATTTTGATTGTTTTGTTGGTTTAGAAGATGATATGGGTTGTTTGTAGTGGTTTGATGTTGTTGAAGATTTTTGGTTGACCGTTTATAGCCGTTATGCCGTCGAAATTGAGTTTGGATTATCGGTTGTTTATTTCGGTTTGATTTTCGGGTTTGATTGAATTGGTAAATTGATATCGAATCCGTATATTCTTTATTTTCAGATTTGGATTGGAGTTTCGGGTTTGGATCGAACTTGGGAGTTGATTCGAATTGAGAATTGAAGACGGTATATTGATTGAGTTTCTTTGTTTCGATTTGTTGTGATTCGATTGATTATTTATTTGAGTTCGTTGTTATTTTCAGATTTGAATCCTCGACGGACTTGAAAGGTAAAAGACGACATTTAATTGAATGGGATTGAATACTCGATTTCGAATTGATTCTTGAGTTCCGAAAATCACATACTGCATGTTATTTGCTTGTGTGAACTTGATTGATTATTTGTTTACACTTGCATTTATATTGAGCCAATTATTTGATTCGTTTTGAAGATAGACGATTTAGGGAGCTATATTGAAGTGGCTTTGGATTTCGAGTTTTTCCAAATGCCAGAATACTTCTTATAGTTGCTCTAAAGTCTAGGGATTTGAGTTGTGCGACATCCATCCCGAAAGGGTGTGTAGGTGTGTTGTTGTAATGACTTGGCCCCGGGATCCCAACCGAGTACCGATCGATATTTCGATTATATAACTTGATAATCCCGAGTTTTTAAGTCATGCATACATTCTTTCTCATTTTGAATTGTTATTGATTGATACTTTTCGATATGAGATGTTTATCTGATATTGCATGTCTGTACCTTTTACTTAGAAATTATATTTCTAACCAGTTTATCCGGCTGTTGTTTTGTTTGCATGTGTACTTGGCAACAGGAGGATCAGGAGCTGGACCAATTCGTTTGGGTTAGCTCGGGGTGAGATGATAGAAGTGAGACATCGCGTTGTAGGGTCGAGTTTGTTGAACCTGTATTAGTTTTGTTGAGTCGCTTGAACTCTATTATTGAACTCGACCTAGTATTGTATTTTGGGCAGAACTTAGATTATGGCATGTTCTAAATATTGATTTATATTATGCTTGAGTTTGGATTGATTGGAATTGCCTTTGTTGGATTTTTCCTAGGCTTCTCTCCCTCTTTGCCCAATTTGCCTGCGCGCGGGCGAGGCATCACCTCGCGCACGGGCGAGGAGCCTGGAGTGGCTCGGGAAATTTTGCCCCCGCGCGCGCGGGCGCGAGCATTTCCGCGAGCCTCTGCTTGCGTAGCCTGTGCACGCACGAGGTTTTTTTTTAAAAAAAAAAATTTGATTCGTTTTTCCGCGGCCATTCGTGTTCGATTTTGTTTAATTTTTTGAGATTAGAAGATTAGAAACGGGGTCTCACACCCACAATGTTTGTCCTACAATCGAAACACATTGTTCTCGATTTAGTAATATTTATCTCGTTTCTAAGTACTGGTTGTGCTCGATCTTGCATGCACATGTTCTGAAAGATGAGCGTTATTAGAGTAAATGGTAGTTCTCAAAGATGAGAAAACATCATATTAAACAAGTTACGAGTTTGGATTTTGAAAAATATACCCCTATTTTCTACATTGAGTGACAATCAACATCCACAAATGGTGTTCCCATTGGGTCATGATCAATGTCTTCCTCCTACACCTTAGACAAGAGTGGGGCAAAACGCATTACTAGACAAACACTTGGGTGATGTTTTCACCAATCTCTAGGGATTGAAAACTCCTCTCCACTTGTGTCATGCAGTGTATTATAGGATATTGATGCATGTTAACATGGGCATGCCTTCTTGTTCCGCAAATCAGAAAGATTATTCTGTATAATTTTGAGCTTGTTCCTAATACATGACATTTTGATTCAAAGTCACTTTCACTAGTAGAGTGTGATCTTTGTGGCCCACAATATTTGTCCTACAATCGAACACATTGTTCTCGATTTAGTAATATTTATATCGTTTCTACGTACTAGTTGTGCTCGATCTCGCACGTACATGTTCTGAAAGATGAACGTTATTAGAGTAAATGATAGTTCTCAAAGATGAGAAAACATCATATTAAACAAGTTACGAGTTTGGATTTTGGAAAATATACCCCTATTGTCTACATTGAGTGGCAATCAACATCCACAAATGGTGCTTCCATTGGGTCATGATCAATGTCTTCCTCATACACCTTAGACAAGAGTGGGGCAAGACACATTACTGGACAAATACTTGAGTGATGTTTCTACCAATATCTAGGGATCGAAAACTCATCTCCACTTGTGTCATGCAGTGTATTATATGATATTGGTGCATGTTAACATGGACATGCCTTCTTGTTTCAAAAATCAAAAAGATTATTCTGCATAATTTTGAGATTATTTCTAATAGATGACATTTTGATTCAAATCCACTTTCACTAGTAGAGTGTGGTTTTGGTGGCCCATAATGTTTGTCCTACAATCGGAACACATTGTTCTCGATTTAGTAATATTTATCTAATCTTTACGTACTAGTTGTGCTCGATCTCGCACGCACATGTATTTTTGCTTTGCGGAACAAGAATACATTTCCATGTTAACATGCATCAATATCTTATAACACACTGCATGCCACAAGTGGAGAGGATTTTGCAATTCCTAGAGATTGGTAGAACGATCATCCAAGTGTTTCTGTAGTAATGTGTCTTGCCCCACTCTTGTCTAAGGTGTAGGAGGAAGACGTTGATCATGACCAAATGAGAGCACCATTTATGGATGTCCATTGCCACCTAATGTATACAATAGTTGTATATTTTCTAAAATCCAAACTCTTAACTTGTTTATATGATGTTTTCTCATCCTTAAGGACTGTCATTTTCTCTAATTCCACTCATTTTCAGAACATGTGATTGCGAGATCAAGCACAACTAGTACGCAGAGATGAGATAAATATTATTGAATCAAAAACAATGTGTTCCGTTTGTAGGACAAACATTGTGGATCATGATGATCACACTCTCTTAGTAGACATTAACCAATCAAAACAAAAAATAACTAAATCATGATTCAATGGTAATCCATATTATTTTGTGCGTTTAATTAACTAATTCGTATTAAATATGTAGAACAATCACGATCTTATTTTATGAGATTATTGTAATCACCTCATTTTGCAATACTACACGTGTATTTGAACTCCAATATTAAAAGAACATAAGTGATAATGGAATCTGGTACAATACATGAGCTAGAAGAGTACAAATGTGTTTCAATTGAGCACATAACGTTCTACTTCTCAGGATAATCGACATTCCCAAAAGATATTAAATTAGTTTTCATTGCCTTGATTCGGGATAATTTCAAATATATTTGGAACAATCTCGGATATTTGCGGGAAAAGCAGGCAGACAGTCTGGAATGTGAGATATTCATTCTTTGCAAATGCACAAACTTTGTCAAATATATGAGACGCGTGCATTGTCATTGATTTGGGATAACTGCAAATATATTTGGAATAATCTCATAATTTTTTGGAATAAACAAATAGATAATTGAGAATGAAATACTCAATTTTAGGCAATATGACACACTTTTATGACCCGTTCATATGAAACTCACTTTTTTGGTAATGCATGATTCAAATTCCCGAATTTAATCGAGTATATTGAATATGTCGATTTGTTTTATGTTGTAACGCGTAAAGTTATAGGATATAAAGACAGAAATCAGTCGCACAAGTGTTAATATGTAGTACTCATGGTACGTACATAAATGCAAAATGACTATCTGATTTATGATCATGAAAATATATTTTACCCTCACAATAAAAGAAAAAGTAACATCATTATGACCTGCTCTGCTCACTACATATAAAATATGTTTTAATCATAAATCAAACATTGATTGCGCCTCAAATCATAAATCTAACATTGAAATTTAAATAAAAACTAAATTAAACAAAGAACATATTTCATAAATTAATCACTGAAAATACTCATCACTCAAGTGTCTTTCATCATCTTTAAATACAACAATAAGTTTCGACCAAACAACTTCTAAATACACTATGACTTACTAACCAACTTCACAGAATACGACAACACAAGAGAATCCAATACATAAGAGTACACTACAACCAGAACTCAAATTAATATAAAAAAATAGTGTGTTCCACAGAATCATCAAATCAAGCGTAAACCAACCATGCTTCCACTGGAACATGCATATCTCCTCGAAGGTCCGTGCTCGAGCCAACTTCCATATCCGCTTTCTCATGTGTAAGTGTAAAGATGGAGCATATATACGTTGATTTCTTGATTATGGAAGCCCAATATTTTTTTTATGTCGACGGTAATTTCTCAACACCTAAATAAAAACAAAATAATTTATATTGAGCTTAAAAAGATAAAATCGTGTATGAAATTAATAATATTAGAGAATAATAAATAATTTAGTATTATTAGCTTCACAAAATTATCTACTAAATGTTACAAACAATAAGCATGATGACTCCCCATAAATAGTCGTTAAGCTGCCTTGATAATCTCAAGATGTCTATCCGAGAAAAAATAAACTCATCGAATAGAGTAAATTGATATGAAAGTAGAATACTTCTCAAACTATAGTGGAGATATATATCGAAGAATCATGGTTTCTAATGAAATTTCAGCACATTGTTCTCAGGCTCACAAAAATATCCATCAAGCTACATCCAATGAAGATTGAAATCAAAAAAATCTGTATATTTACTTGTAGCAACCAAAAAAGGAGATATTACAAGAATCACTTTTAGATTTCATTATCAAATTATTTTAAAAAAACTACATTCAATATAATAATATCTAAATTAAAAATCATATATTCATTTGTATAACACATTACATACAAAAAACAGTACACAATAACAAATTCAAGCAGTCCATTTTATTTTAATAATAAAAAATTATCAATATCTAAGTCATAATGCAACACTAAAATCATTACGGTTCGAAATTAAATCGTTATAATCGAGAACAACAAAGAATTTAAGCTAATTTATCTAAAAATTACAATAAATGAGATTCATTCTCACCACAGACGAAAAAACCAGAGATTGATAAAAAAAAATATGTACAATTCACACGATAACACAAAAATTTAATACAATCTTTAAAACCATAACAAATCTTAAATAATCGTTCAATTAAAAAGGATTTATAAAAATAATTACACTTCATCAAACACTGCAATGCAATTTCTTGACTGCAAATTTTTTGAAACCTAAAATAGTACCTTAAAATCTTTGAAATATCAGTTCTTCAAAAAGATTTTCATGGTCCAGAAATAATTCACAACGATTAACAACTTTCTTCAATCCAATTCGAAGCAAATCTGCAATATTGTGATCAGTGGATTAATCGTTTACGGTTGATGGATAAATTTGTGGAGAATTTCAACAAGAATGAAGGAAAAGAAACTGTGCATTGCCTTATGAGTATTTTTTTCATTTTATTTTTAACGAGTGAGGGGTATTGTTGGGTTTCAAAGAAAAGTGAGGGCATTTTCGTATCTTGTGCTCAAATAGGGAGTTAAAACAAATGTCAGAACTTGCCAGGGAGTGAGAACACATATTTGCTGACATGGGAACTAAGAGCAAATATAAGTTTGAAAATAGAAATTTATTGATCATTTGCCGTCGATTTATCCAGTTTGATTTTGAACAATCCGATTTGATTTGACCATATACTTTCCCTAAAATATGGACATGATGTTAGTCAAATAAAGTGAATCACATTGATGTAGAATAAGTCAGGGATTTTAATTTTTTTTATTAGAGCGTACTTTTATGATACAGTCTCGTGATTCTACGTACATATGTATAGATACATGATATGGATCGATCGGATCCACACTACCGTAAAAAGTAATACTTATGCCATAAAATATTAATAATTAATTTTTCATAAGTCGGATCAGACCGAATATCTATTTTATAAAATTAATTTATGAGACAATATCATAAGATTTTGTATTTTAATAAAGGCCTGGTCTTCTCTTTGTTCGGTTTGACCCTGTGGACAGCCAAAAATAAACAGGCGAGAACTTCCTCAGTCATTTTTTCCTCAAAAAAAACCTAGTGATATCCATCAAAGATGAGTGGCTACACGGTTTCTCTTAATTATTGTTAGTAAAGAGATTAGACAACACAAAAAAAAAAAAACAAAACTGATCTGGGAATGACCGCGAAAGATTATTACTCTCATTTGAGTGTTTCTCAAGTGACATAGCACTCATTCGCAACGCATACGATAACCCAATAAATCTGTTTTCTCGAAATTGTTGGAGTGACAGTTAACCACTTGAATTAGTCGATCAACTAAATCGACTGTCCGTCCACCTAGCTTGGTTGTCCACGGGGATTTGCTGACCACCTGGATTATATGATCACCTAACAAATTGTTTGGTTTGAGTGATGAGATAAGTAATATATAGATAAAAAAATATATATCAATGTAATTAAAAAATAAATAAGAAATAATAGTTAATACATTATTTAATTTGATGGATATATTATAATTTATTTGATTTAATTGATATAAAATTAATAATTGATAAATAATATGACGAAAATAACGTGAAATTGAATGAGATAAATTATACATATATTAATAATACACCAAACCAAACAATATCTAAATTAGTTGTTCGCTTAGATTCGATGACCATCGTTCAAATAAGTTGATAAATCAGATCAACTATCCACCTAGATAGAGGTGTCAAAATGGGTTTGGCCCGTCGTGTTGGCCCGCCCCGCCATACAAAATAGATGGGTTGGGTTGACGACTTCTCAACCCGCCTGAAATTGGGCCGCCCCGTCCTGCCTAATGGTGGGTTGTGGTGGGTTGCGGGTTGGCCCGCCAAACCCGCCAAATTACACGTAGGCCTGCTGAATTGACCCGCCCCGCCACCTAAAATAGATGTTTGGGTTAATGTTTTCCCAACCCGCCTAAAAGGTGGGCCGACACGCTCATCCCCGTCTAATGGTGGGTTGCGACGGGTTGTAGGCCGGCCCATCCCACTGAGCCGTTTTGACACATCTACACCCAGATTGGTTGATCATACGTACTGAATGATCACTTGGATCATCTTATTTAGGTGATAATATTTATTGGCTACATCAGTATTAATAAATTAGAATGACAAACTCGAAAAAATAAATAAATAAATAACATGCAAACACATAATGATATGTTATATTCAAGAGAAATTATCACTACCAGATAAAGAACAAAGGATATAATAGTTCAGACACTAACTTAAAAATACTCGATCAAATGAATAAATGAACGCAGAAACTTTTGCGCTTGGAGCTCATCTTGTTGAAGAAATACGACAAGTTTGCTCCTATGCTCATGACTCATTTTATTCAATATGATCAAAATTCTGTAAATCATCATGCTCACTTTTTGTTTTCGCACGAAGTTCGTCAAAAGAAAAACTAAATGTTTTTTTTTTATTTTACTTATTTTGTACCGTAATTTTTAAAAAACGTACACCGTAAAATTGGATCATCCATAATGTTAATCCAGTTTTTCAAAAAAAAAATTAAAAATATATTAAAAAAATTTATATGATTAAACATTTAAAACTATATGCGAAACCTTGGTTTTTCGAGTGTGAGGCCCTAATTGGCCAAAATATATGTATGTACCACATGATTTGATGTTGGATCAACATGAATTGTATGGCCATTTGTTGGCCACAATTGTAGGGGTAATGTTCTCATTGTAACATCGAAGGACCCGCGAAACTCACAATTATATATTATTAGCTGCTTGCACACATAATGTGTGTATTTGTTAATGTATTTATTCTTAAATTTTAATTATAGAAGATAATTATGTGTAATAGTTATTTTTTTTTATAAAAAAACAAACTTCAAACAGTTGAAACATGATAAGAGAATTACTTTTCAAAAATCTGAAAACCAATTGAAATTACTAACTTGCACATTTGATTTTAAAAAAATGGCTTTAAGTGGACGATAATTTTGAAAATTCACTTAAAAAATACAAAATACATTTGCTACAACTTTATTAAATAGTAGATAACCAGATCATTCCTCTAATATCTGATTGATTAATAACTCTTTAATTAATTAGACTTTGAAACTTTCAACGGATGTTTAAAACATGAGTTCTTTATTCGAATTTAAATAATAACTCTGATCTGAAAATTATTTTTTATAAATTCCCTTTCATTTGGGTCAAGGATTTATTCTTTATATTCAAATGATATGAATATAGCTATATAGAAAATTAGCCGGTTTCTTATAAGTTATACCTTCCCCATATGTCTTATATAATTGACTACACTCTTTCCACGTGCATTACATTGACCTTTATCAATATATATTGAACATATATTGCTCTGTGTTTACTTGTCTTGATAAATGAAAGATTACATAATTTGTTAAGAATAGTCAACCAAAGTCCCACATTGAATGACCAAAAAAGTCCCACATTGAAAGTTTAAGTAAAATATCATGGATTAAAATATGGAATGATATATCCATTGGTATGAAGCTTTTTGGGTGGGTTCCCAAAATCAAAACCATGAGGACTTGTGCCCAAAGTGGACAACATCATACCATTCCGGAGATATCCGGATTCCATGGACTTAACAAATGGCGCCGTGAAGGTGAGTAGGCTCGATTGGAGGGACGGATTGAGGGGGGCCTGGTGGAACTTCGTTTGAGGGATGAATTGTTAAGAATAGTCAACCAAAGTCCCGCATTGGATGACCAAAAAAGTCCCACATTGAAAGTTTAAGTAAAAGATCATGGATTAAAATATGGAATGATATCTTCATTGGCATGAGACCTTTTGGGTGGGTTTCCAAAATCAAAATCATGAGGACTTGTGCCTAAAGTGGACAATATCATATCATTCCGAATATATTCGGATTCCATGGACTTAACATAATTAATATCGATTAATCCTATGTTTACTTGCAAAATTAAAAAAGAGTGTAAATCTTTCGGCCCGTTAATGATATGATTCACAGATGATTTTTAGTCCTAAATTTTTCATGTGCTTATAAATCTTTACAAGGTGAGAGAGTGAATTTTTTTTTTTAATCCATCCAACTAAATATTTTATTATTTATCCATAACCACTATATATCCTATCAAATTATCTTAATAATCATACTTTAATCTATCATTGCTCAATCCCATCATTTAAAGTAAGGGTAAATTCGCATTCAGTACCTATACCCAAACACATATGCATGTTCAGTACCCTGTCAGAAAAATATTTGTTTAAACTTCCTGGGCCCACATTTTTTTTCGGATGAAAATCAGTACAAAACATTGGAAATAAGGTACGAATACATGATATTCCAGTACAAAACATTGAAAATCTGGTATAAATGTATGATTTCTGAGTACTCAAATATATAGATAAATATTGACATTAATGACAAATTGTATGTTTTGATGAAAATAAGTACAAAATATCTGAAATAGAGCACTAATATATGTTTTTTGAGTACGAAATGTGTTAGATCTGGTACAAATATATGATTTTTGAATACTAAAAATATTAATATTAATGACATACTTATTAATAAAAATATTCATGTTAATTTTATACTCAAAATCTTAGTTTTTGTACCAGATTTTCAATGTTTTGTACTTGAATATCATATATTCGTACCTTATTTTCAATGTTTTGTACTCATTTTCATCCGAAAAAAAAATATGGGCCCAGGAAGTTCAAACAAATATTTTTCTGACAGGGTACTGAACATGCATATGTGTTTGGGTTTAAGTACTAAATACGAATTTACCCTTAAAGTAAACACAACCTTTCTATTTCTATACGTATAAAACATTAAACTATAGAAAAAAATAAAATAAAATTATTGTTTCGTTCAAATTAAATTTATCTTATATTAATATTATGAGAGTTCTAAATTAACTAAATCTTAGGATTTAGCTGTTAGTAACTTTACGGCACAAAAAAATATATAAAACAATCTTGTAGATGTATTTTGAATCATTCACTTCAGTAACTACTAAAAAAAAAAAACTTGACCTATAATTTTTTTTATCTTTAATACATCAAAATATTATTTTTATTATAAATATATTATGTGTCAGGCACTTTATAAATATATTTAATAATAATAATATGAAACCGTGCTTATATTATTCTAAAAAATTATAAATGATTGAGCTTCATATAAAATAAATAAAATCAACCAAAAACGTCAACACATTGATCCTCATCAGTCTTCCCTCTCGGCAACACAGCACCTCTCCGCCATGGCCTCCGCACCGGCGACGAATATCCCGCCGCCCGCATACACAGAAACAGTCGAAGAAATCACCAGAATCTACAAAACCCTCCCGCCGAGACCCTCCATCGAAGTGGTTGAGGCCGCCATCTCTGTAGTACAAACAGTGGAAACAGAGAAAGCTCTTCAATTAGAGGACATTTCCAAGAAATCTCCTCCGGAGAACGTCCCCCCTGAGCTCTTCTCCGTGCTGCAAGAAGTTCGGAAATCCATGGTTCTGTTTCGATGCCTGGAGCAGAAGAAGGAGGCGGCGCACTTGATCGAGCAAGACAAGATTTTTCAGGTGTTTGATGAGCTCATCCAGAAGGTTTCCGCGCTGGTTTCTGGGGATGACCATGTGGAGGAGTATGATTCGGGTTCTGTTGATGATGAATTCGAGGAAAGTGTTGTGATGACTGCGAAAACTGGGGATGAAGTTGACTCGAAGAGTGTCAATGATTTCAAAGGTTCTCTGCCAAGAATTTCCAAAACAGATGCAATTGTTCCATATTCAGGTTTGTATTGGATGATTCTTGTTTCCTTATTTATGTCTTTAGCAACTCTAGTGTATGATTTGCAATTTTAATAACAAAGAAAAATGAAAGATTTGAGAACTGTTTATATATAGATTGTTAGCTGTGAGGAACAGGTGGCAGGTCAAATTTTGTGTGCAATTGTATAGAAATGTAAATTTCTTGCCCCATAAAACATGGAGATTCTGGGTTCACCATTTTGAATATATGAAGGGTTCGAATCTTGGCTTAGGATCTTGTTAATCATAGCCTTTGGAGGATGAGTTTGTTTCGAGTATTTCTGAATTACTGGCTGAGTTACTGAAGCAGACAGATAGTCTGTAGTTCAACATTTATCATGACAATATCCCTTTTTCTGAAATCTGATGTCATGTAAAGGTCTTCTGTATTAAATCTTGATCGAAAAGTTTATATCCACGGTCGAGCACAGGGAAAAAGCAAACTTTGTTACAATCATTTGTTTCATTCTGGTTGGCTACATTAGTTTCTCACAAGGTATGGTCATAAAACGATTGTCGATGGCTTAAATGTGTTTCATCTACTCTTTCAGGGAAAGAAGAGGCAAAGGCCGAAAAATTGGATCTGCTGGACTTGGCTGCATTAATCGAGAATTTTGCGAGAAAGAAATCAACTATTTTAGATCTCCGGGGCAAATTGGTAGACAAGGTCGAATGGCTTCCTCTATCTCTTGGAAAATTATCAACACTTACAGAACTATATCTATCTGAAAACCATATCATGGCTCTTCCGACATCCATAGCTGATCTTAGCGCCTTGATGAAGCTTGATGTCCGTGGCAACCAACTTATAAACCTCCCCTCTTGTTTTGGTGAAATGTGTAATTTGACCGATGTGGATCTCTCCTCAAATATGTTAAAATCAATTCCCGAGTCTTTTGGGAACTTGACCAATCTAATCAATTTAGATTTAAGTTCAAACCGCTTCACGAATTTGCCAAATGTAGTTGGGAATCTAATTTCTTTAAAGAGATTGAATGTGGAGACTAATGCTCTTGAAGAACTTCCTTACACAATCGGGTTATGCGCTTCACTTGTAGAACTGAGATTGGATTTCAATAATCTCAAAGCTCTTCCAGAGGGGATCGGACAGCTCGAACGGTTAGAAATCCTGAGTTTTCACTACAACAGGGTCAAAAGATTACCATCAACCATTGGGAATCTTTCACATTTGAGGGAACTCGACGCCAGCTTCAATGAACTTGAGAGCATACCCGAAACACTTTGTTTTGGTGCAAGTTTAGAGAAGCTGAACGTGGGGAAAAATTTTGCTGACCTAAGAACATTGCCAGAATCACTTGGAAAGCTTGAGATGCTAGAAGAGCTTGACATAAGTGACAATCAAATCAAAATCCTGCCTGATTCCTTCAGATTTCTGTCAAAGTTAACAAAACTTCGAGCTGATCAAACTCCATTGGAAGTGCCACCGATGCGTATAACGAAAATGGGAGCGCAGGTATGTCCACTTATGTATAATTCGACCTGTAGGCTGATTTAGCAAAACCACTGACCTTTTATATCGTTAAATTTTTCAGGCTGCTGTACAATATATGGCTGATTTTGTTGCGGAGAGGGATGCAGTGTCTAAACAGCCGAAGAAAAAAAGAGGTTTCTGTTCTTATATATGCCCACTCCTCTGCTTTGGTGTTGGAAGTGATTAAATTTTCTTAAGATTAAGGATTCTATACATATTTGTCTCCCTGTTGATGATTCTGTAGCAGTATAATCATAATACAGATTTAAAGAATCATATCCCTTGTGTTCTTTTACTGGTGTGCTTGTACAGAAGAGAGAGCAGAATAAATAGTGGTTTGCATTCATTCCCCTTCATTTGCGTTTTGTGAACCAATATATTAATATTTCGTTCATTCGAAATTTTTATTAGCAAACTTTTCATATTTATCATTTATTTGTGATTATTGGTTGGATAAACGACGGGCACAAGTGTAAACAGCAACTCCCTCAATCCCAATTATTTCTCGATTGTTCTGAATATACGGTTCAATTTCTATATTTAGTAGTATTTTTTTAAAAAAATATATACCTGTTAACTGAGCATTAGAAATTTTTCAATTATTATTTGAATAAAATAAATTAAGACAAAATAGCAAGTTTGGTCGTAAAATTTGCTTTTCAAATCATTTTTTTTTTGAAATTTTAAAAACATAAAAAAAATACCTCTTGTTTATTATTTGAAAACTATACTTGGAAGAACAATTTTTTTAAAAAAAACATTTCCATAGATTTTTTATAAAAGTCTTGTCCAAACACATATTTTAAGTTTTTTCGAATATAATACACTGAAAACGTTTTTAAAATACTTATTCAAAATACAAACAGATCATTAATATTTTCTCATTTATTAGTTGCTTATATAATTATGAATCTCATTTTTTATGAATATGTTTACAACACAGAACACAGGAATAATAACTTGTGAAATCCCTTTCAAGGAATTTTGCATGAAAACACTCGCTATATAATAATATAACATAAAATTCAAATTCTGAGATGCTTCATTTCACTGTAAATAGTTCATATAAGTGATTTCAGTACACTTCCCTATAAATGCGTTAGTATAGCTCACCTACAACACAATCCTTCTCCAAAACCAATGCTTTTTCCACAAGAAAATCATCTCTTCTATAGGGACACCCTTAGTCTCAGGCAAGAAAAAGTACACAAAGATGGTCATAATTGTAATCCAGCCCGCGAAGAAGAGGAATATCCCGAACTTGAAGGCATACAGCAGGGAAAGGAAGGACTGGCCGATAATGAAGGTGAAGAAAAGGTTTACTGCTACCGTTATGCTTTGTCCCGCTGATCGTATCTCTAGTGGGAATATTTCGCTCGGCACAGTCCAGCCGAGGGGGCCCCATGACCATCCGAATGCTGTTACAAACAGGCAGATTACTACCACCACTAGTATTGAGTAGCTCTTGGAAAGTTCCTTGTCGCTGCCGAATTTGAGTCCGAGTATTACTGCAACTATCACCTGATTTTGCAATATAAGGCATGATAAGCAATCGTTTAAGTAAAATCTCAGAACACCAATGCTATCTTTGAGTGTATTGAAGTGTCGTATGATTTATATTGTTCAGCTTTAGACATAGCAGAGGAAGCTGGTAGTCGTCCTTCCGACTGAAAAATATTAAATTTTCATGCATAAATATTAGAAAATACAACCCAAACCCTCCCATAAATCTATAAGCCGAAGTTTGGTTTCCATTCCAAATTGAATATTTTTATATTCCGTCCTGCAAGTATGGTGAATCAAGACTAAATGATATTCAATGTCTTTTGTAATTGATTGATAGATCGATGGCATTGTCAACCAATATCAGTTTTTCTCATACCTGACATACAACCATCTGTATTCCTCCGCTTATCAGCAAAGCTCTACGGCCCCATTTATCAACCGTTGCAATGGAGATAAAAGTCGACGAAGCAAGAACAGCACCCGTCAAAGCTGAAGAGTAAAGTGATGCCTTCCCCCCAAATCCTATAGTCTGAAACAGGACTGGTGCATAGAAAAGAATGGAGTTTATGCCCGTGAGTATCTGAAAAGTTGGCATAAAAATCGCCATCACTAACTGTGGTCGGTTTCTCTTCTCAAGTATATTTCTAAATGGATGCTCGATGGAATTAGCAAGTTCACTCGCATCAATAATGTCTTCTAGCTCAGCATGCACATCACTCGTGCCTCTGATCTTTTCAAGAACTTTTTTTCCTTTCTCTCGGTGCCCTCTCTCAATTAGACTGTTTGGCGTTTCAGGTAGTAGGATTCCCCCAATTGTCATTAAGATAGCCGGTGCTGCAGCAAGCCCCAAGGAGAGCCTCCATCCCCAAGGACGAATCTTTTCCGTTCCAAAATTTATCATATTTGCAGTGAAAATTCCTAATGTTGTGGCCAACTGGAACATCATATTAAGGCCTCCTCGCAGATGGGTTGGTGCCATCTCTGACAAATATAGCGGCACTGCCTTCAAACAGCAAGGAGAATCAGTTAAGACAGTTGAAGTTATGTTAAAATTTTATTCTGCCAATTATGCAAGCAAGATCCACCATTCTTATGCTATCATATGCTAGGTTCGGACAGACGGTAAATAAAAAACCACTTCAACATGCAACTTATCTTTGAAAAAGCAAACTTCGCATTGATGTTTTTGACTTGTTTGAATTTTAGATACGAAACGCTTCACGAAAACTTTTGTAAACAATATTTGGTTCCTTAATTGCAAAGAGGTGTACTGTGTATAACATGCCAAAACACATCAAATTTACCTGGTTGCCAAACCCAATCCCAAACCCGAGCATGATTCGGCCTAAAATGAGCATCACAATATTTACTGCAGAAGCATCAAGTGCAGCTCCTATCATGAAACTTATACCACCGCATATTATACTTCCTCGACGGCCGAATCTCCTTGTGATCGGAGATGCGACCAACGACGACACCAAACCAGCAAGATAAAGCGAGGAAGTAAATGCTGCAAGCTTTTGGTTATTGTACTTGCAGTAATTGTTCTCATGAGCATGTTTCTTGTTTCTGTACACTTCGGGGAAGAATTTCTCAAGAAATCCATCCATGGATGTCACTCCTCCTGATTAAAACCACAGAAAGAATCACAAATTTGATCTTTTCTTCAAACTCCATCCATCTTATCATAATCCATATTTATCATTAATTTCGCCACTCAGATTCATTTTCTCCATTTCCCAGAACCAAATACAAAGACCCTCAAAAAAAATATCTCCTTTATATCTCAATTATCGCCACTCACACTTCTATCAAATCAAGCATCACCAATTTAATATTCACCAAATAAAACCCAGAAAATTTCCCTCTCAAAACAAAAGAAAAGGCCAAGAAATTTTCAAACTTTTGGGCATAAATTTGGGGCGAAAGAACATTTGCACCAACAGAAACCCAATCGAAGCTGACAGTACCTGAAATCCCAATATCATACCCGAAGAGTGATCCGCCAACGGCGGCAACAACACAAGCAACGATCACATAAGCAGTGACCCTTCCTTTGTATTCCTCGGCCCTCTCCTTGGGCACTCCGGCAGCCGCAATCGTCCCGCCCGGCATTGCTGCGGCAACAACCTTCGTTTCGAATCTCTAGCTGTTCTTCGCCTATCAAGAAAACAGGTGTGTCTATTTATTTATGCATCATGTTTAACTGATCCACAGCTAATAGTCAACATGAAGAAATATTAAAATAGATTGAAAAATCTGTCTTATTATCATCATTTGACTTGTAATTAAGTATAAACCCAGATTTGTTTCATTGCACATGCATTTGGAAACTCATACGCAACAACTTTTCTTGAAATAATATGTATATATATATTGCCAGCACCCATGACTGTAGACCCAGATGGATCCCATATCAAGAAATTTTTTTTTGCATATAAAATGGCCCAAAGGCCAAAACCAATCACCTACTACGAGCAACGGAGCAATTAATTATTTGAGTGTGTCTCGCGTGATTTGTGAAACGATTAATTGATCGAGTTTGTTTAAAAAATAATATTTTTTGAGTCGAGTGGAAAATTCGTTTCACAAAAAATACAAGTGTATTAAGATAAATGAATGAAATAATGAATAAATTTAGATACAAAAGTTGTAACTCGAAAAATATTCAAATAAGTCCATTTTTAAAGTGTTTTTAGATATTATATATAAAAAAACGTTTTCGTTATATTG
This sequence comes from Henckelia pumila, assembly GCF_033568475.1. Taxonomy (NCBI): domain Eukaryota; kingdom Viridiplantae; phylum Streptophyta; class Magnoliopsida; order Lamiales; family Gesneriaceae; genus Henckelia; species Henckelia pumila. The sequence continues at coordinate 33,928,137 of NC_133122.1, forward strand.
ATAAATGTTAAAAATTGATTTTGCTCTTAAAAATAGAAGCAAAAAGGCAGAAACATTAACTCAAAACAAAAAATTCTAGCTTTTAAAAAATTATTTTTTAAGTGCTTTCTAAAATAGCTTGTATAACCAAATTAAACAATACACATTTTAAGAAAAATATTGTTTTAAAAAAAAAAATTAGTCTCTTTGCGTTTTGAACCAAACGAGTTCAATATATGTACGTGAGATTAAATTTACAAAAGTTGAATTTTTTTCCCTAGAGTCTATGAGCTCGTTTGGATTTTGTAGATATTTTTTTAAAAAAATATTTTTTAAGCTATAATTTTTTGTTTTTTTAAAAAACTCTAATTTTGACTTAAAAAGTGCTTTTTAAGCACTTATTTGATCATCCAAACACCTTAGTAACGGAAAAAACAATTTTTTTTTAATTTAAAAAGTATTTTTCTGGCCTGACTTTTGATACTTGAATTAAGAATGGAAGTAAGAGAGAAATAGATAATTTAATTTTAAGTGATTTACTATTGTTTGTCAATTTGTTACTAAATAGGTGAGGGGTACCATAGCCCGGATATACAAATACAAAATTTTGTTAGTAGTTAGTACCATTCTTTTATTACGTACTAAAAACGGAAATCCAAAAAATTTGTTCTAATTGTTTTATTGTAATTTTGTTCCTCTAAATTGTTAAACTGTAGTTTTAATTAGTATTTGAGAGAGCTTATAAGATGCATTTCTCACATTTTCTTGTTGAAAAAAATGTTGAATGAATTGTTGGAATAAAATGACATGAAATGGACTTGAATTACTTGTCTAAAAGGCTTGTATACTTGTCCAAAAAGTTTGTCCCAATTGATGCAAAAATTTGAATTTGGTGAAATAAATTGAAGGGAAAGTTGTCTCACATTGAAACATGTTCAATGTATTGTTCACCTTATATAATCCAACTCTGGATTATAGGATTGGGCCCTTAGGGAACCAGATATTTTGTAAAGGGGCAAGACGCTAATCGATGCAACAAACACACACGCGCGGCCGATCGGCTCGGCGAGGTTTTATGATCAATTATTATTTTTGGATAAAATTTGGTTAAAGAAAAAACAAATAAATAAAATTTATTTTTTTAGTGCGCTCGATCGGTGAAAATTTACCGACCGAGCGCAGCCCTCACCTTGCGAGACAGTGTGCTTCAGAAAAGTCAAAAGTTGGGCGCTCGGTCAGCCAAATTATACCGACCGGGCGCACCCTTATTTTTCCGAGGCAGTGGGTGTGGCCAAAGTAGGGCGCTCGATCGGTTAAAAATTACCAACCGAGCGCGCCTTCTATAGTCCGAAAAGCTGCGTCTCTTTTTGGGCTTTTCTGTCATGGGTTGCATCCTTACGCCATAAAACGTGTTTTTTGGAGTCATAGTATATATATATAATTGTTATAACGCAGAGGACAATCAGAAAAATATCTGATAACGTATACAGATTTCTGCAAAATCTCTCCCTCACTTTCTCAAAAGAAAAGTTGAAACTTATTTTCGTTCGCTGAACTTCGTGGTATTTGTAGTGTTGCTATATCACGATCGTTAGTCGTTGTATCTTAGGGACGATTGCCGCCAACGTTGAGCACTGTTAACGGGCAATTTCGTCTTGCGGATAAAGAGATTCTCTCGCCTCGACTTTGTTCATCGTTTTACTGTTGTTGTTGCTGTTGACATTCAAGTTCTTCAGAATTCGAAATACATCCTAATAACATTTCTTTCACAAAATTTTGTGAAGAAAAAACTGATAAGTGTTTTCTAAATTTAGAAGTTCTCCAAAACACTACTTTAGTCTTGTTTCTTTGATTTTTGTTGTTATTCTAGTCTTGTTTTATAGTAACCCAGATTTTATTTTAAGATACTAATATATTAAACATGATTAAAGGTTATTAATTAACCAATTCCAGGGTTTAATCGAACTTCAGAATCAAGAATTGAACTTTCAATATTTTAGTCAGTTCGGACGATCCGAAGAGGACTTCGGACGGCCCAAACTCAACCATTGGGGGCTCCGAAGGTTAGCTTGTTGACTTCGGAGTTAAGGCACGTTCGGACGGTCCGAACTAAGGATCGGACGGCCCGAAGTTCTTTGTGCCAAGTAGGCAGGATTACTCAGCAATGGATTTTGACAAGTTTCGGAATTAGAGCACTTCGGATGGCCCGAAGCAAAGATCGGATGGTTCGAACTCAACGTGTTCTGCATGCAGGCGATGAGTTGGATCGGACGATCCGAACCCCAGTTCGGAGGGTCCGAACTCGTCCGAAAATTTTCCTATAAATAGGGCTCATTCGATTTCATTTTGAATTACGAATTTCCGAGTTTTCTTATTCAGTTATATAATGTGAGTTATACACTTGTGGGTCCTATCGGTAATAGTGAGATTCTGGAATAACAAAGAAGTTGTTATAGTCATCTAGAGTCAGTGACTTCAAAGGGTTATCTACGGACGAAAGTATGGTCTGAGAATCTATTTAAGTTTTGGAAGTACTTATTAGCTTAGTTAAGGCTTATAGAATTTGTGTAGTGATACGGTGAACTTTTGAATATAGGCTTGGAACCTAGGATCTACTATATTTGAACTAGCCTAGAGGTACGTACACATTGACTGAGATTACCAGCGAGTATACATGTTTATATGTTGCATTTATTTGGTATTATTATATGGCATGATATATGATTTACCGCTTTCTATACTCATATGTCATGTACATATACACGTTGAGCCTATACCTTGATATACCTGATTATAGAGCCGCTCAGCTCTATACTCGATAGTCTATCACTGAGAGTACCGCGACGGTGGGGACATGTATGTCTGACTACTTTGGTGTACTAGACGAGTGTGGTTGCACCCAGAGGTTGATCCGCTCGGTGGCAGCACTCATGTGGCGCCGGTACTGAGCATGACTTTTCAGATGACCCTTTACCAGTCATCATGTTACATGCATTATATACATATGTTTACTCATGTTTATGTATTGGGCGTTAGCGCTCACGTCCTAGTTGTTATCTTGGACATCCTATTTCATGGGGCAGGTCGCAGGATGGACGAAGCCGGTAGTTCGAGGTAGGACTAGAGAGCCGGAGCCTGTCAGGGGATTTTATACAGCAGGATTTGTTTGGCTGTATAATGTTTACTTTTAAGTTCTTCGATATGGTTGTATTACTACAATATTAGCCTGGACTTATTTTACTAAGCTAATATGTAAAATTAGATTATGTTTCCGCACATTTTTACTCTATTAAGAATTTTGCTGTATTAAGTTTAATGCATGCTTTTAGTTGCCAGTTAGTAGGCGATTCCATGCAGGGTCACTACATGTTTCGACATGATAACAATGTGATATCGATGTGGTGCTGATGTGTGCAGTGAGACGTTAGTACTCTCATGAAAACTGATTAAACAACAAAAAGTTGAAAAACACGATATTGAGATTTAAATTTTACAATATAGAAGATGTGACTAAAAAAAACCTATAAGATGTAAATTAAAAGTTTCCTATAATTTATCCGCATATATTTTTTGGAAATTTTTTTTTCCTGAACTTGTTTGATTGAAGGAAAAAATTTGTGCACCAAAAATCATATCAATTTTCATGGAATGATGAAATCCAAAAAAAAAAAAAATGGAATAATGAAATATATATATATATATATATATATCTATAAAGCGTGGATGAAATGTATTTTTTTCAACTGTGAATTGATAATTTTATAGGTAAATAAACAGACTAGGTACATAACGAATCTTTGATGGAGTGGGCTACTTCGTCGTTGAACAAACTTAGAATGGATGTTGACGCTGCTTATAATGAAGTTTCCAATAGCTACGCAATTGGAGGGGTACGTCGTGAGGAACTATGAGGGACAACCAATTTTGTTCTTTGGTCGAAAGATTGACAAGCCTCGGTCTTTCCTATGCTCCGAGCTTCTAGCAATTAAGGGAGGGTTAAAATTAGCTCAAACACGCAACCTACAGAGTCATCATATCACATCGGATTCTCTTCTCACGATGCAAGCAATCACTAAACAAGAAGAGAATCTCAGTAATGCAGGGTCCATTGCTATAAATATCGGACGCCTTCTGGATTTTCAAAATAACATTCTCGTTAGCCATGTGTGGCGCTCAGTGAATAGGGTGGCGCACGCTATTGTTGCTTTTGCTATGTGATGAACTTTTTTTTTTTTTTTTTTAAACCGAACTCCATTAATTAGAAATCAAATAATCCTTCAATACAATGTCTAAAGCCAAGAAAGAATATATACGACTACGTATTCTATGTGATCAACTTATTAGTTATTACCATTTGCTATCTCTTAATAATCTTAAAATATTTTATTTTCAAATTTTTTTAGTTAACCTACACGTTTTCTACGCTACTGTGAACATATATTTAATCATCGTCACTTAAATATGAAAAAAATTTAACTTTATGATAAAATCATTTGAAAAAAATAACATTTAGACATCATTTGGTTTATGAGATACGATAATGAATTATATATATTATAAGGTTGATAATTCAATATATATGAATAAAATAATGAAATATTCTTTCGTTCTATTGATATAAATAAGTGTGTGTTTTCACACATATTAAGAAAAATATTTGGGGAAGTAAATTTTTTAAAAGCAAAATTTTATTTTATCCTTACTTAATGAAAATTTTAATAGAATAAACTAATTTTTAAAGTTATTTAATGATATTAATTTAATAGGGATAAATAAATAAAAAAATATGATACTAACAATAAATATAAAAACTAAACTATATATTTGGAACAAATGAAAAAATAAAAATGTAATCTGAATGAGTGCGACTAAGAGAATATTATTCTAATCATTCGTAAAAATTGAGCAAAATTAAAACAATTAATACAATAAAAATGTGCACTTTATTGAGATGAGATGGTGTGCAAAGATGGTTTTTTTTTAAATAATAAATTTTAACCATAAAATGCCGTTCGTTTTAGCATCTTCCCAACAACGTGATTTAAAAAACGTGAAAAAATGATTGAAAATTGATTCCATCACAAAACAACATAAATTATTCTTAAAACATATTGAATTTCTAAAATATAAGCGTGAGATATAAAGAACGATCATGATAAACAAATATAATAAAAAAATCGTTCAATATTGTATGGTGTAATGCATGAAAGACTCGTATGAATTGTTCGAGTACATTTCAATATGAGAAAAATACATAAATATGATATAATTTCCAGTACTCCGATGACTGTAAAACCCTTTCCTCTTAAAGATAAAAATTAATCCACATTTTAATCTAATTTAAAATTTTCAACAATATTTTTTTTTCTTTTTTTGGTAACTATTCGATTATTTCGAGCATCTGGTTGAGTAGACTTTTAACCATGTTGGGCTCGAATTTCGATTATTATTATTTTTTTTTTTGAGAACAAGGAGATATTATTTATTCCTTCGTCTTGCTATTTTTATTTCGTTCCCACTCCGAGTTTCAGGTTCTTGAGGCTGCTAGTTTTCCAGTTTGGGTGCCTTTGATCCTCAATTTACTCGAAGATTTGGTAAGATCTCTTGAATTTTGACGCTTACTTTAATGTTCACCTTCTTTGAGAATTGTTTCAATCGCGCCTTCATTTGATTTTCTTGTTTTACGGTGTACACTGTTTTAAAGAGATTTATAGCAATCAACTCCTTGAAATCTTGTGATTTACATTCCAGATCTCGATAATACTGTTATCCTGCGGGGGAACTGGTTTTATTTGCATTTTCCTTGATTTCCCGATCTGGGTTATCCAGATCTGCCGATAAGACGGAAAAGATGGAATATGTTTCCAATTTCAAGATCTGGGTCTTGCTTGTTTTCATGGCGTGTGTTCACCTAGGGCATGGGTTTTATCTCCCTGGTAGTTATCCTCACAAATATGCAGTGGGTGATGAGTTGAACATGAAGGTCAATTCTTTGACTTCAATAGAGACTGAGATGCCCTTTAGCTATTACAGTTTACCGTTTTGTCAGCCAAAAGATATCAAGGACAGTGCGGAAAATCTCGGTGAGCTGCTTATGGGAGATAGGATTGAGAATTCTCCATATAAGTTTAAGATGTACACGAATCAGACAGAGATTTTCCTGTGCCACACTAAGCCTTTGTCATCTGAGGAAACAAAACTTCTGAAAGAGAGGATTGATGAGATGTATCAGGTCAATGTGATTCTTGATAACTTGCCTGCTATTCGGTATGTTCAGAAGGATGGAATTACATTGAGGTGGACTGGTTACCTAGTTGGTGCTAAGACGCAGGATGGCTACTTTTTGTTTAACCACTTGAAATTTACAGTCCTTGTACATAAATATGAGGAGCCCAATGTGGCTCATGTTATGGGTACTGGGGATGCAGCTGAGATGATCCCTACTGGTGGAAACTCGGTTTCCGAAGCACCTGGGTACATGGTTGTTGGTTTTGAAGTGGAGCCTTGTAGTTTCAGGCACAATGCTGATTCCCTGAAGAAGTTGAACCCGTATGACACATACCCGGCATCAATTAAATGTGACGGCAGCGCTCCTGCCATGCCTATTAAAGAGAATGAGCCACTGGTTTTTACATATGAGGTGTCATTTGTAGAGAGGGACATCAAGTGGCCATCAAGATGGGATGCATATTTGAAAATGGAGGGAGCAAAAGTTCATTGGTTTTCGATTCTGAACTCGCTCATGGTAGTCACTTTCTTGGCTGGAATTGTTCTTGTAATATTTTTGAGGACTGTTAGGCGAGATCTTACTCGGTATGAGGAGCTCGACAAGGAAGCTCAAGCCCAGATGAACGAGGAGTTGTCTGGATGGAAACTCATTGTGGGTGATGTTTTTCGTGTCCCTACTAATCCGTCCCTTTTGTGCGTGATGGTTGGAGATGGAGTTCAGATTATCGGAATGGCTGTTGTGACGATCTTGTTTGCTGCCCTTGGATTTATGTCCCCTGCATCACGTGGCACACTGATAACTGGTATGCTGTTTTTCTACATGATTCTTGGAATTGCGGCTGGATATGTCGCAGTTCGGATGTGGACAACAATCTTCAGTGGAAATAAAACGGGATGGATTTCAGTCTCATGGAAGGTTGCTTGTTTCTTCCCCGGTATATCCTTCCTCATTCTTACAACTTTGAATTTCCTGTTATGGGGTAGTCACAGCACCGGGGCAATTCCATTTTCATTGTTTGTCGTACTTATTTTGCTGTGGTTCTGTATCTCGGTACCACTTACCCTTGTTGGTGGTTACTATGGTGCAAAGGCACCTCATTTTGAATATCCTGTTCGAACTAACCAAATTCCCCGCGAGATCCCTCCTCAGAAGTACCCATCTTGGCTTTTGGTTCTTGGGGCTGGCACCCTTCCTTTTGGAACACTTTTCATCGAGCTTTTCTTTATCATGTCAAGCATCTGGATGGGTCGCGTTTACTATGTTTTCGGATTTCTCTTCATAGTTCTTATGCTTTTGGTGGTAGTGTGTGCTGAGGTATCCCTTGTTCTTACTTACATGCATCTTTGTGTGGAAGATTGGAAATGGTGGTGGAAATCTTTCTTTGCTTCCGGCTCTGTCGCGATATACATTTTCTTGTACTCTATCAACTACCTGATATTCGATCTTAAGAGTTTGAACGGTCCTGTCTCTGCTACCCTTTACCTGGGTTATTCACTCTTCATGGTCCTAGCCATTATGCTCGCAACTGGCACGGTTGGCCTTCTTTCATCATTCTGGTTTGTGCATTACCTGTTTTCTTCCGTGAAGCTGGATTGAGCTCATCTTGGGTTATACACCGTTGATCGAATCAGATGCAGGTGCTTTACAAAATTTTGTTCCTTTTTCTTGTATTTGGTGTATTTGCTAGCTAGCTCATTAAAATTTGCATCGATGGCAGGATTTTTATTCCATATAAAGGTAAAATGAGACCTCTTGTCCAATGTTTGTTTTATGGATTTGTATAATGTGTCTTTCAGTATCTTCCATCTTATATCTATCTACAGAGTAAGTCGTTGCCTTGATTTTGAGTCGAGATTTCAGCTTGAGCTGCTCAAGCCCCATTTTTCGAGTTTATGAATTGAGAATGTATGATACAAGCTCGAATATATACGTTTAGCAACTAGATTTTGAACTATATCTCCTTATTTCTTGTGCTACTTAATTTGTTATCCAGGAAACTTGAGTTTGAATCATATTTCTCTCTTTATTATTATTTTTTTAGTTGTATTTATTTATTGTCATGCATTGAATTCCTTCGTGTACCAATGAAGTCTTGTAGAGAGACTTAAATGACAGTGATGATACTTCATTTCAATAAATCGGGAAACCGGAAACTTTTTGATCTCGTTTGAAAAACTTTCCAACCTTTGAGATGGGTTTTAGCTCAGAAATTAAATTTAAATGGATCGATTGATATTAGGTTGAACTTGAACATGTCATTTTGAGTTTCATTTAGGTAGTGTTTGGGATAGCCTATAGGAAGTATTTCTCGGCTTTTTCGTTAACAAAAATCTTTTAAATTTTTGTTAACGAAAAAGCTGAAAAGTAATTTTCAGAAGCTTTCCCAAACACTACCTTAGTATCGGCGGAGTGAAATAGTGCTTTGATCTCAAGTACAAGGCTAAGTGTGAGCTCATTATACTACTTAGGATATCAAACAAGGGGGTGATTATTTTAGTTACTTTCGGACATTGAAATTGTGATCCATAGAGGAGAGTGACTTGTAAGTTCTAACCTCAATTATAAATGAAGAACAAAGAATTAATAAAAAAAACCACATCTTTTTTGGTATTTTATATTTAGGTTTTCTTGTACTTTTAAAATTTATTAGACGACTTATAATCATAAAATGCAAATTAAAAATGCAAATACCCTATTCCCATCTGGAACTCCCCCAACTAGACTCTATCCTTCTGGGTGAGCCTTCGAGTTTTGGATCGTCTTTTGCGGTGCCGTATAATGATTGAGTACTACGACGGATTTTTGAGCTTTTTGACATTAAAAAATGAGGTATATCGAAATTCATATCGGTACCGATACTGATATTGATACCGAAGTTTTGATATGAAAAAAATCTATATTGATATCGTATAGATAACAAAAAAAAATCGATATACCGAAAAATTATTTGTATATAAAAAAAATTTCAATACGATATTGTTATAATTCGATATTTTTGTAGGTACGCCGACCTTAGGATTATTTGAGGCTGGTTTATTTCGTTCTTGGACACAATGATTTGATTACAGATTTGATCTAGCCGGGAACTTAGAATCAAATGTACTCAAATCCAAATGCAACCTTAGATACAAGGTTCTCCAAAGTCCAAAATATACATGTTTGATTTACCAAAAATTCTCAAAATATATATATATATATATATATATTTTTAAAAGAAAAGAAATATTGCCGAAAGGGTTGGGCCCACAAATGGTAATGTGCTAAAGAGCCCCTCCATACGTGCCGGTTCATGCAACAATGCTGCCCACAAATGCCGCAAATGTCGCTCACGCAACACGTTAGCAATTCATTTTCTTCTTCAATTAACCTACGCCCATCCATTCCCAAACCAACAAAACAAAACAAATGCCAGAGAAATCCCCAACCAACACCAACAATTCATTTTCCCAATACACGCGGTGAAGCAAGCAAGCACTATCGCATGGCGACGGGGGCAGCCGGCGGAGACGGGCTTCTCCGGGGCATGTTCGAGGGTTGCATCTCCGGCGGAGACATGGGCATCAAGCGGCGGCCGTATCACAAGAACTGCGGCTGCGCTCTGCACGAATCGCGCGGGAGCTGCAAGCATTCGCCCCGGAACCGCGTCGTCTCGTATCCCATCAGGCGGTCGTGGAGCGAGGGCTGCCTGTCTCTGATGGCCGCCGCCGCCGCCCAATCCCCGCCGTGTTCCTCCCCCAGCCCGGCCGTGGGCGGGATCAAGAGAGTGCAGACGCAGTTGGTGCTGTGCAAAGAGGAAAACGATGATGGGGAGGCGAGTGTCTGAATTTGATCTGAGGTTCTCAATTTTTATTTTTTATTTTTATTTTTCTGCGTAGGATTGGGATTTGAATTCGTAAAATCAACTTGAGTTCTCTGACTCAATTTATGTTTGCATCATTATCAATTTGAGTTCTCTCAATTTTGGAAAACGAAACATGATTCTTATATAAATTCATTTCACTTGACCCAACGCCTCATAGGTATTAAATGTAAATCGAATCATACATAAAATTTTAAGTTCTTATAAAAATTCAAGCAACATCTCGAAATGACAATTATCAAATGTTTGCTATGCTTTATTAGGAAATTTATTCAGTCTAATCCATCTATCTCAAAAAGTGTACAGAAATATAAAATTAGTTTATATATATAAATCGTACTTCAGGACAAGTTAATTCGATATTTTAAATCTTATATTTATTTATCATTTCCTCCATATCGATTAATTACGAGTGAAATACATTTTCAAAATAATTGAAATAAATTAATTTTCGCTATATTGTTTTCAGTTCCATATATATATATACATGTGCATATATGCAATATACACAATTTTGCTATGATGAGCAACTATCGTGAGTACTTTCGTGAGCATCTACTCACATGATATTTACCTATTGGATGCATAAGATGTCACATTAGCGGTGCTCACGGTGGTTGCTCACCATATCAAAACTGATACATACATACATGCATGTAGATATGTATAGTAGAGTTTTGATATGGTGAGCACATATCATGTGTATTTATTTGTGCACCTGCTGATGTGACGTTAACCTATTGGATATAGAGGATGACACGTCAGCGGTGCACACAAAAGTGTGCATCATGGGTGCTCATAATATCAAATCTAATGTATAGTAAATATATATATATATATATATATATATATATATATATATATATGTATAGTAAAACTTGTAATTGACCAATATTGTGACCATGAAATTTTATTAATTTATGAAGGTATGAATTAATTGATAAATTAATAATTTATTATTTTGAAGAGTGCATTATCGATCTAATTAATGTATAGTAATTAAATTGATGCATCATTAAGGCTTTTGGGAGATGTGTTCACAAGGGCAAAATTCATAAAAAAAAATACAGCATCACAACTAAAAATATAATTGATGATGAAATTGAAGATGATACAATATTTTTGGGAAAAATTGTTTTTTCGGTCATGTAAGTTTGTCACTTTGCGATTTCGGTTTTCTATATTTTCCGATTTCAGTTTTAGTTCGCTATCTTTATTTTTTTTTGGAAATTTTAGTCCTTTTTCTGATGTGGCGCTGATGTGGCACCAATGCAGTGTTGAATATGTAGAGCTGACATGTATAGTGTCACGTAAACATTTTCGAATAAAAAAGACTGAAATTGCCAAAAATCGGAACAAATGGGACTAAAACTGAAATATGAAAACATAGAGGACCGAAATCGCAAAGTGATAAATATACATGACCAAAATTGCAGTTTTTTCTATTTTTGGAATCAGTTAAGTTTGGAATTAGTTAAGTGGAAAAAAAAAACATTCGTACAATTTGATATCAGAGTTTGAGACTGCAATAAGAGTTTTTAAATGCAATAAGAAAAGTTATAGATAAAATTGTTTGGAATTACATTTCAATTAAAATTGAATTTCAAGAAAAAAAACAAATAACAATAGAGTTATATTTTACTAATTATTTTTATTATATTGTAATTTTAAAAGATTATTAATTTATGACATTAATTGGAGTATAAATTTATATTTGTGTTTCTCGAAATTTATTATTTTATTAATTTTATTGAAAAAATGATATAATAAACTAGTCCAACTGAAAAAAAAATATAATTTTAAAGAGGTTATTAATTTATCAAATATTAATTTAGAGATGTTTTTACTATATTCGAGTTACTTTCAGTTCCATATATACATATATCTATATATATTTGAGTTATGATACATTGTACAATAATATTTGCAAAACAATTTTTACAACACAAAATCTCTAATACAAAATTTTATTTATCAAAATTTTATGATAAATTCAATATAAAATTTCACGATATAATAATAAAATATTAGTATGTAATATATTTATTTCTAGTATTTTTATTATTATTTCTTTTCTTTTTTGTAATTAATCACTGATTCAAACAAAATAGAAAATCCATAGTTTTCCAAACCTAGAAAACAGACATTGTGAAAAGCTTCTTGGAAAGGGTAAATTTCCTGTCACTCCCTAAATACAAACTCAAATCATTTATAAATCCCTACTAAAATAAAATTTACTTTCCACTCTTTGGAGAGGGAAAATTTTCTCAAAAATCCCCAAAATACACTTATATAATTTTTTTGAAAAAGGTGAGAGAATGAAAATAAAAAACAAAACTAATCTAAATAGCATTTATATAAAAATTCAAATAAAAATAAAGGAACATAAAACATATCATATACATGTTTATGTTGATACAAGAGCAAGTATGTATCTAGCAAGTAAACATATACTCACAAATCATTATTGAAAGAAATATGATAAATGATTAAAAATTCGAATAGGAGATGGATCAATTATTATGCTTGATACTGTAACAGAAAAGTTAACAATAAAAATAGAAGAAACAAAATTCTTTATATCAATCTTATACCAAATAGAATCAGGAATGTATATTATAATAGAAAATAACATTTTAATACAATACCTTACACTTACGCAATTTGAAGATCACATAACTTTAAACAAAGAATCATCAATGATTTACATTCTTAAAATACAAGCGACATTAATTCGTGTAGAAAATGAAGGATTTGCAAAAAAAATTCATAAACAAAATACAAATCCAGTAGAATTTAAAATATAAAATATTTTAACAATTAATCCTGAAAAAAAAATCATGAAAAAATTTCATGATATATGTTCTGAAAATCCTCAGGACAACATTAAGAAAAGAAAACAATTTATCGCTTCAATAAAACTTAAAGATCCTAACGTCACAATCCGTGAAGCACCAAGAAGATGCAACATGAACGACGTAAAAATATTCGAAAAAGAAATCCAAGAATTACTTAAACTTAGAATAATCATTCCCAACAAGAGTCCACACTCTTCACCAACCTTTTATGTTAGTAAGAAAGACACTGATAAGAAAAAAATGATAATTGATTATCTAAAAATAAATAAGACAACGATTATGGACAGATATTACATCCCAAACAAAAATGACTTACTATCTTATATAGGAGGAATGAAATATTTATCCAGTTTAGATTGTAAATCTAGATTTTGGCAGATCCAGCTAGATCCACAATCACAATTACAATTACTCACAACATTCAGTTGTCCAAAAGAAAAATACCAATGGACAGTATTATCTTTCGGACACAAACAAGCACCAGGTATTTTTCAAAAGTATATGGATGAATCATTTTAACCATATGTAGATTTTTGTTATGTCTATATAGATGATATATTAATTTACTCAAAAACATTAGATCAACATTATAAATATCTCATGACAGTATTAGATATCTGTCATAACCAAGGGCGGAGGTATGTAGGGGCAAAGGTGGGTTCTTGCCCAGCAGAATTTTTTGGCTCAAATTTTTTATTACTTAAGCTCTAATTATATTAAAATATTTTGTCTAATAAATCAACTTAATCCCTTGATTTATTTTTATATACATAAATGAAAGTTTTTTTTATAAAAAAAATACATAAATGAAAGTTGCTCGGCTCTCTAACCCAACACCTCTTTCTTCCCAATTTTATTGTATTTATTTCGATTTAACAACTATTTATTGCTTTTGTTTTAATATACACAAATAAAAATTGTCACGTTTCATTTTGTGATATAAATTTTAAGTTAATTTGTCAAACGAAGAGCCAATTTTTGAGTTGTGATTGTTTTGAATAAATTAAATTAGTATCTTATTTCATATCCGAAATCAATTGATCATATTTTATTTTTAAATATTATTTATTTAAATTATAAATTTTAAAATTTATAAGTGTTAAATTGGGTTTGGAGTTATTTACCTGGCAAAAATATATTTAATATAAGATGTAATAAGCTCAAATCTCATATGCATAAAAAATATTTATATTTTACTGAGATTGTGCTATTTAGTATATTTAATATTTATTAACCATAATCAAATATAATGTGCTGTATTTTAAAAAAATTTGCCTACCAGATTAAAATTTTTTGGCTACGCCCCTGGTCATAACAATGGAATTATACTTTCTGAAAGAAAAACACAATTGTTTAAAACTAAAATAAATTATCTAGGATTACAAATTGAAGATGATAAACATTATTTACAACAACACATACTTAAATAAATCCATGATTTCCCTAGTGAAATAAATTATAAAGATCAACTAAGAAGATTTCTAGGATTACTAACATACTCTGGAAATTACATTAAAAAACTAGCAGGGATAAGAAAAACTCTACAAGCAAAACTTAAACAGGACTATAAATGAAAATGGTCAAAAGAATATACTAATTACATAGATACAATTAAGAGGAAAATAATTAGTAATCTCCATGAATTATATTTTTCATCAAATAAAGATATAATAATGATTGAAACAGATTCGTCAGATGAATATTGAGGATCATGTTTAAAAGCATACACATGAGAAAAAAATTTAGAAGAGCTTACCAAAACAACTACAGAGAATAATGATGAATTATGTGATTATACATCAGGAACTTTTCAAGGCGCGCAACTAAATTATCACTCAAATGAAAAAGAATTACTAGCTTTATTTTTACAATTAGTACTTATGAAATTTATCTTATATCTAAACCATTTCTGGTACGGACAGATAATATGAATTTAAAATATTTCAAATCAAGAAAAATATCAAGAAATACAGGAAGAAATGCAGCACAGTTAATTAGATGACAATTGGAATTGAACTGCTATCAGTTCGAAATTCAGCATGTCAAAAATACAAACAATTCATTATCCGATACATTAATCAGAGAACTTCACTCAAATTATACCATATATCCGTAGTAACGGAATAACAAAAGAGATTCTAAGAGATTCAAAAAATGACTTCGAGTCATCCGAACATGCCTTAGAAAGCATGTGGAATATAAATTGATGAAAATAGATTTATATTAAGAAACATGAATTATTCTATGACTTTAAGTCATCCGAACATTCCTTAGAAAACATGTGGAGTATAAATTGATGAAAAAAAATTTATATTCAGAAACACGAATTACTCTATGAGTAAAATAATCAATCACATTTATGAATATTGGTTTGATTCTTAAAAGTATCTATAAATTCAATGATACACATAATAAAACTATTCGAATTACTCACGAGAAGAGTTAAATTAGTAATAATTATATATATATATATATATATATATATATATATATATATATGTGTGTGTGTGTGTGTGTATGTGTGTGTGTGTGTGTTTGTATAAATACAATTTTTTTGTGAAGGATATATTCAAGATGGAACAATTAAGTCAATTGAAAGACCAACTAATTGACTTACAGGAAGAAATTCAAATTTTTCAGCAAAAGAAAAAGAATTTAATCAGAAAAATCCAAAGGGCAGAAGAGAAAATGACAACCTCGTCATCATCCTCGCCAAGAACACCCATCGAAATGGCAACTCCATTTGACAAAATAATGGAGATGAAAGAAAAACAGTCAGTGGTCACAATCAGCACTGACAACAAAGAAAAAGAAAACGAAAATGGAAAAGAACCGGTGATCACAGCCAGCACCGAGAAAAATGAAAAAGAAAAAGAAAGGACGTTAAAAAATGCCCTTGAAAAAAGAGGTAGAAAGATGGTCAATCTACGACCACAAAAATAAATTTTTGAAAAAACAAATTTTACAGAAAAATTCAAAACTGAGTTTTTGAAACATTAAACTATTTGAGAACAGTCAAAATATCTGCAGGATTTTGGCTACAAACTTGTGAGTTGTGACACACAAAACATATCCAGGAACATTTCAAGGAGCACCAGCACATGAAGTCACAAGCATTTTCTCAAACGGATTATTAAGTAGATTAGAAGTCAGTCCAAACAACCAAAAGATAGAACTATTTTCCTATGAACTGAGAAATAATATTATCTAATTCAAAAAATCAGTCTTCAAGGACGATCCGATATTAATATTGAACATTCGTTCAACTCTTTCAGATTGGGATAGTGACAAATTCTACCAACCAATGATATACATTCAATTTCGAAAGAATAAAGAAAAGTTCTTATTCGAAGGATCAAATGAAGAGAAACCAGTCATGAACATCCCAACACTCCCGGAGATAAGAATATAAACATTAATTGACATGTTCTCAAAATGAAGGATAGATCATTGGACAAATGAACTATCAGTACAAATTCAATTAACACAATTATTAGATAAAAGTGAAAACGTCCAAGTATTAACTAATGAGATGATAAAAATAACATTGGTAGGAGCAATAAGAACATGAGCTGAAAACCTAGTGATTATTATTATACCACATGGTATGACATGACACCGATATTTTGAATTATTTGTTGATGATCTGTACCAAGAATTTTTAGGAGTATCAAATATTGATGCCAATTTAGTAGCTAAAAACATAGAACAAAATAAAACAATTTTCATCCTAGAAAATATCAAATTATGCAATTTATGATATTTAGAAGAATTTATCTGTGATTATGAAACAAATTATTATCAGTTAATAGACGTTGATAAAAAAAGAACATTACAAATTAATTATCTTTAATAAGATATCCAATATACCAATAAACAGTAAAGATAAATTATTAACTAGTCCCTCTGTTAAAACGTTAGAAGAAGCTATTAAATTTATCAAAGATATAATAACAAAGAAATGTTATGAAGTAACACTAAATAAAAGGATCTCTAAATCCTACAAACAAAACAATAAACTTTGCTGTGACAAAATAAAATTCACAGTAAAAGAGTATGGTTGTAAAACAAACAGACCACACAAACATAAAAAACGATACAAACAAACCAAAACTAATAAACCTTTCAATAAGAAATGCATCCCTTATAAGAAAAAAAAATTTAATTAAAAAAAATTTCTTCAGAAAACCTTACAAAAAAAAAATATATAAAAAAATTAATGACAACAAATCACCTTGTCCAAAGGATAAATGAAATAATTGCATATGTTGGTTGTGCAATGAAGAAAGACATTATGCAAATGAATATAAAAAACGCAATGAAAAGAAAAATAAAGTTAAACTTCTTGAATAATTATATACTATTGGATTCTATTTAGTAAAAACAATTGAATTTTCATTCGATGATGAAAATATTTATTACCTTGATGAATCAAGTGAATTAGATTTCGAATCAGATTCAACAATTTATTATTCAAGAAAAAATAATGACTAAGTAAGTAAAGGGCATTTTCGAAACAATTTAAGAAATAGGGAGTTCAAACAAAATTTTGGTAAATAAGGAGTTAAGAGTAAAGAAAGTTTGGGATTAGGGAGTTATTCAAAGTTTGCCCTCATGGAAATTATCCTGGTAATCGGTATTCGGTTGAGCCGGAGGGGTTATGGATCAATGTTTTCAAAATCGGACCGGACCGGCTGGTTCGACCGAGAATCGATCACTGGTCCGGTTTGGAACACCCCAAAAGACCGTTTTAAAAATATATATAACTATAATTAATATTTTGAATATATTTATATAGTTATTTATTTTTAAAACTATGATAAATATATTTTTGTCTATTTATATACATCTTTTAAGTTTTTAAATGTAAAAAATATTATTAATTATATTATATTATATAAACGGTTTTTCGGTCCGACCGTCCGGTTAAAACGGTGCGACCGATTAGATCATTTTTTAAGGTAGACCAGTTCGATCACCAATCCAATTACGAAAACATTGTATGGATAAAAAGATTCTCGCCTTATTGGGTTAGGGTTTTTTCTTCAAAATCATAACGGGCTTGCCCCTGGCCCAGGGACCAAATGCCAAAAATTTATAATTATAACATTCCTCTACTCTCATCCGCTTTTCACTACTATTCAATATATTCAATAATCGATTGATCTATCAACTTATTAAGAGAGTGTTTGTAAAAAATAAGGAAAATTGTTTTTTTAATTTTGTCACTTTGCGATTTTGGTCATCTATATGATCAGATTTCAGTTTTAGTCCGCTATCTTTATTTTTTTTTTGGGCAATTTTAGTCATTTTTCTGATGTGGCGCTGATGTGGCACCAATGTAGTGCTGATGTGGAGCTGACATATATAGTGTCACGTAAGCATTTTCGAATAAAAATGACTGAAATTGCCAAAAATCAAAACATGCAGGACTAAAACTGAAATATGAAAACATGAATGACCGAAATCACAAAGTGACAAACATAAATGATCGAAATTGCAGTTTTTCCTAAAAAATAATGTTTGTATAGAAGTGAATAATTTTATAAATTATGTAGAAATAGAAAAAAAAAAATCAAAAGTTGACACTGTTTGAAATAACAGAAGATCGTAAGCCTAGTCGATTCGCTCTCTAAATATGTGATAGACATTCAAATCCTCCCAAATCAGATAATCTCATTTATTTCGCTGCATCAACGTGTTATCGACCACTAGCGCCATCATAGAGATATTGAAATAATTTACTAGATATACAACCTATTTGGTTTGAGAAGTTGGAAGGATAAAAACATTTTTTTTATGTTTTAAAAAGAACACTTTTCTTAAAAAATTTTGCGTTTGGTCGCAAAATCTATTTTAAAAAATCAATTAGAAAAATATTTTTTTATAAGCTAGAATTTCTAGTTTTTTGGGCTTTTGCATCTAACATATTTAAAAAAAATATGTTAAAATTTGGGAACACTGAAGCATCAAACATTACACTTGAGGAAATTTCTGAATTGCCAATTCCATTTTTCCTGTCGCAACCTGTCTTGTGAATTGTGATAATAAACACCGGTTTACACTTTTCATTCCAAACCACATCATTTCTGTTTTACTAAATGTTCCATAGAACCATTGCTACTATCTCCATAACATGTAAATGGTTATTTGTAACAAGATTGTCCCACCATTCCCTTCTCGATCTCAAAGGTGTAAAGTGGCTGCCAACATATGCGTCGAGTTTAACTGTTTTTCGATCATCCCGATCTTCTAGAATTTGGGTTATATTATCTTGGGCCACATCAATTTATATTTTGTCGGGTTAAACATTCATGGGTGAAAAAGTATTGTGATTAGTGACCTCGTGGGAAGTTCTCGAATGTCAATATTGCTGCTGACATATTGATGTTGTATGGACTAAGATATATAACTTTTAGCATAATCGTAAACATTTGATCATAACTTATTTTCAATAAAATAGTTGTGCCGTTTACATCTAATTTCTCGATGAATTAATTTTAAATTTTAATCTATACCTATATATTAAGTCTTCACCCCTTAAACCGATAATTTGGTCGGGTGGTGTGGTTTGGTTTTTATTGTTATTCTATTCTTTTCCTGTTTGTTTTGTTTTCTTTGACGTGTGACCAAAATAAAAAATTGTAACATGATCCCTCGATATATTTTATAATTATGATATTACTCATATTATAATAAAAATAAAATTTAATAAAAAAAATAATGTAACCGTTGGGTGTTTGTTTTGTTTTTTTTGACGTGTGACCAAAATAAAAAATTGTAACATGGTCCCTCGATATATTTTATAATTATGATATTACTCATATTATAATAAAAATAAAATTTAATAAAAAAAATAATGTAAGTGTTGGGTTATCAACCAAAGTCCCACATTGTTAGATCAAAGAAATGATCATGAGTTAATAAATGGAATGATATCTCCATTGATGTGAGACATTTTGGGTGGTTTCAAAAACAAAACCATGAGGGTTAGACCCAAAGTATACAATATCATACCATTGTGGAGATATTGGTATCAGAGCCATGGTCTGATCGAGCCAATGTGGGTGGAATCCTCGAAATTAAACGAAGGAGGTGAGGCTCCCGGTAAAATCCGTGTTAAGCTCTCGAGGGGAGATGCTCCCGGAAATTCATGTAAGGCGTGTGCCTCAACGCAGTGAAGTGGAGTAGCCACGATTGGAGGATGGATTGAGGGGAGCTAGGCCCGGACCATGCGAATAATGATGGGACTTCGTTTGAGGGAAGGATTGTTGGGTTATCAACCAAAGTCCCACATTAATAGATCAAAAAAATGATCATGAGTTAATAAATAAAATGGTATCTCCATTGGTATGAGGCTTTTTGGGTGGTTCCAAAAGCAAAACCATGAGGGTTAGACCCAAAGTGGACAATATCATACCATTGTGAAGATATCCGAGTTCCGTTGTTCCAACAGTAACTTTTATAGTTTAAATTCAAATAATTTTTGTACTGTACAACCATGTAGCGTATGCATCACGACATTAATATATGATGAAATATATGTTATATCTTTCAAAATAATTAGGGAAAATTGCATTTTTGGTTCTGTATTTTGATCAC
Organism: Henckelia pumila; assembly: GCF_033568475.1. NCBI lineage: Eukaryota > Viridiplantae > Streptophyta > Magnoliopsida > Lamiales > Gesneriaceae > Henckelia > Henckelia pumila. The sequence goes on from NC_133122.1 coordinate 33,948,664, forward strand.
TTTGCGATTTTGGTCATCTATGTTTTCATGTTTCAGTTTTAGTCCGCTATCTTTATTTTTTTGGCAATTTTAGTTTTTTTTCCGATGTGGCGCTGATGTGGCATAATTGAAGTGCTGATGTGGAGCTGACATGTAATGTTCCACGTAAGCATTTTCGAAGAAAAAAGACTGAAATTGCCAAAAATCGAAACATGCAGGACTAAAACTAAAATATAAAAACATACCTGATCAAAATCGCAAAATGACAAATATAAAAGACCAAAATTACAGTTTTTTCAAATAATTGTAATCCAACTCGGTGAGGTCAACCCAATAATTTTCCATGAACTTCGGTTAACCATTGGCTCCCACACGGCCACACTTGGACCTAATTTATTTTTTAAAAAATTTCATATTTGTTTTTATCCAATTTTATGGTGGCCATATGTCATTATTCTTCATCGCACGCGAAAGGACAACACCGAATATTATATTCCCTTTGCATATTCATTCCCATCACAACTCACGACCTAGTTAAGTTCTATTTTTCGGGGAGAATTATATTTTTTTATCTTCTAATTTACACATCTTTTATCTGGTTTTGTTAACAGTAAATTTGAATGTTTAGTTAGTATTGTAACTTGTATTTGTATTTGTTTTTTGTTTTTGTTTTTTAATCTTTTTTAGTCATGTTAACACTAAATTCGTATTTTTGAATTTTAATTATGAACTTGCATAGTTTTTTTCATTTTAAGTTATGTTAACATAGAATTTACATTTTTAATCTTGTAACATATATTTTTTTTCTTTAAGTTCTGTTAACGCTAAATTTGCTTATGTAACTTACATATATATATATATATATTCAAATTAAAGGTGAATTTTCACTTGTATATCATTGACTAATTATTTGATAAGTAATTATCATGTGCATGCTTCTCGATTTCGATCTCCGAAAAATAGACGCACATTAAAGCTCTGAATCATTCGATCAAATTTATTCAACATCTCCATTTTTGCGAGAAGATGATAATTGGTTCAAAATTCTTAATTTATTTAAGGTTACGTTTGGGTGGATGTATTTCAAATCCAAAAATTTCAAATATATTCAAATGTATTTTTGTTGTTTAAATCCACCCTTACATGTTTACATAATATATCATGTTAATTTAAGATAAATTTCAAGTCCACCCATTAACTATTTCATTTGAAATCTACTGAACTTTGTAATACTAATGTGTAAATAAATAATGTATGTATTTAATATTGATCTATTATTTTATTATTAACAATAAAAGTTAATCGAAATCAATGAGTTTAAATCTATGCAATACTCCTCTAAATTGTTAAAATTGAGTCTTAATTTTGTAAATTCGAACTTCGATGGTTTTTTGTGATATTTCGTACATAGATATCAAATCCTTATTCATGGGGTATAAGTGCTAAATGACAAGTAATTGACCCTGCTTGTTAGAGTAATCGAACCATGCATGACGTTTGAGCTGTTGTGCGATTTGAAAGATTTTAGTTGTACCATTATTACAAGCTATACCTTTTGGTAAAACGACAAGCGCTCGTTCCTACAATTGGTATCAAAGACAATGTCATGAGTTCGATTCTCATTGATTGCAAGAAGTACAATTATTGAGAGAGAGATTGTTGGGATACAATATTTGTCCCTGCTTGGTAGAACGATCGAACCATAACGTTTGAGCTGTTGTGCGATTTAAAAGATTTGAGTTGCATCATTATCACCATCTATAATTTTTTGTAAAGCGACAAACGCTCAGTCCACAGTAATTAAGTCTTTCTAACCATTATATATAGTTAAACAACATGATTTTAAACATGATTGGGCGGATGCCAAATAAGAATTCGAGAACATTTTGAAATTTTAAAAATGGAATGAAATAACTATGCCTATAATTGCATATTTTAATATTCGAATATGAACTATAAAACATGAAGATCGATCATCCAAATTTGAAGTTCAAATTTCTCTTTGTTTTTTACGTATAAAAATGTATAAGATTGCATTAATAAACTTTTATCAGGATGATTGTTGAAGTATTATGTGAATATGAACATTTAAAAATAGCGCAACTAATTTACAATAAAATTTAAAACTGTGTTATGGACGCACGTGATATGTATGCTAGGTGTATTAATTTTTATTATGAATTATCTCCTTAAGCAAATTAAACCTCAAAAAATAATATAAAAGTTTTATTACTCACGGAAAGTTATTATGTACTATATTGGTTAATTAATTATAACTACATACCTAATTCATTTACATTTACTTCAATATTGCACAATGAGTCCCAATTGCGTTGCTCATGTATTTAATAAATGGAACTATTAATATGATTTATTTTCCTCAGAAAAAGTAATATTTATTATAAGTAAAATACAAGCTGCCCTTAGAATTAAATCTGATCTGCAAGACTGCAACGCCCGGAAAATCCATAAATTCATCCACGAGTATTAAAGAGATTTTAAATAAATTTTAAATGAGTTTATTTAAAAAAATTCACTCACGTTTTTATAAAAGTGTTTTTTTTCAAATTATAAAATATTTTAAAATTTGTTTTAAGAATAAATATAAGTTTGGAAAAATATTCTATAAAAGCGTTTCTATAATTAAAAAGTAGTAGGTTTTGTTTTAATTTCATGATTACTTTCAATTCTAAAAACATAATAAAATACATTATTTGTTCTTTAAAATCTATATTTGAAGAATATTTTTTAAAAAATATTTTTCAAAAATCTTGTTCAAACACATATTTTATATTTTTAACTTATAAAACATTAATTTTTTTTAAAAGCCTCACTTCTCATTGTGAACATAGATCGAGTCGATCTGTATTACGTGAACTTTTGTCCAGTGCCGTCTCCAGAAAATTGGAGGCCCTAGGCTAATTTAAGATCTATATAATTTTTTTATTAAATATAAAAATATTACATATGAACTGGTAATAATTAAAATGAACTTAACGATCACCAATGTATAATTTAATAAATCTATTGCATTTTTTTCTCGTCGAACTTTCAGATTCTAATGTTATTTTTCTCGCCATTATTCACAAGCAAATCTAACAAAACAAATACAAAGAAATAAATTAATAATAACAAATATGGATCGATGATATGAGCTATAATATAAACACAATATAAAATGTATTTTAGATGTTGATAAAAGATTAATCACTGATTTTATTTACTGTCAAATTTTCAACAAAAAACGAATCAATACACTAATTTTATGTGATAATCAAAATTTCAAACTCTTGCGACTAAAAATAATGGCATAAACAATTGAATTAAAGTTTTTTTTTTTTAAAAAAAACTAAAACTAAAAAATATTTATAACATAAACATAGTAAGAGCTATCAAACTAAGAAAACATAAATACTACTTGATTTTTCCTTTTTTAAAATATAACAAAACAAGTACAAATTATAATTTAAATATTAAAATATGTAAGAAATTAAAATCCCAAAGATCAAATATCAAAAATAAAATAGTTAAAAATTAAATAAAAAGACCAACGCATTATACAAAAAAAGATATTATAATTTACCCACTTTGAGCAACCTTACTCTTGAAAGAAAAAATTTAAAGAAAAAAGAGTTTTGTACCTTATAAAAGATTTTTTTTTATTTTTATTTTTACGTAAACAAAACAAATTACCAAAATCAAAAAAATATTAACTCAACATATTATATGAAAACTTTCCTTGTAAGTGATTGTGAATTTTTTCTTAACAAATTTGTTAAAAAAATCCACAATAACTTAATTTTAAAGGTTGCAAGCACTATCCAAATAAAGAAAAATCACGTAAAATAAAGGGTTAACTCGGCACACTGAACGTACAGGAAAAATGCGATAACACGAGGGACTAAGTAGGAATTAATTATCCCAAATTTGTTCATATATATAGGGAGTATTTGCAAAAGATCATTATATATTTTTTAGATGTTATTAAATCTATGCATTATGAAAAAAATGAGGAATATCAGAAGTACGTTTGTAGGGTTTAAAAATTAAAATGAAAATATACAGTTTTTTTTAAAGATAAAATGTTTGATAAATTCTCATGCTAGGTTAATTTTTAATAAATAAAATATGGAATATATCTTTATTAGAGAACTCATCTCTCTCTCTCTTCACTTATTTAAATAAATGAAAAGAGTAATATGGAATTAAACAAAATTATTGGACGTAAAAATATCTTGAAAATTTTCATTTGTTTATCAAAATAACGTAATTATTTTTGAAAATATTAGAATAACCATCTCTGGGATTTTTAAATCTATCCGAAACAAAACTTGGGGGTCAAAGACGCTAAAGACTGATTGCATTCCCAATGGTTGCGGGGGAATATTTCCTTAAGATGAGGTTTGCATGACATATTGACTACTATATATTAATATGTTAATATTTTGGGAGAAGCTTATGAAATGGAGTTCGAGGGTCGTTTGATGAAAAATTTGGATAATGTTGGTAATTTTGAGAATAGGGTGGTGGATATATATAAATATTTGAAATTTGGTAGGAATGGTGTGAGAAAAATTTGGTAGGAATGGTGTGAGAAATGAAAATTGAGATTGTGGATTAGGATGAACTCACAAATTTTCACGACTTGTATTTTCGTCAGCATTCGAAGAATTCAACAAATCCCTAAAAAAATCATTAATTTTTTTAATCCATTTTGAATAAAAATTTGGTAAACAGAGTTTTTTAGGATAGAAAGAATGGATTGTAGAGAAAAGAAATGAGTGAAAATAAAGAAGTAAAATAATATATTTATATATGAATTATTTTTTAAAAAAATACAACGACTAATTATAATGATAATTTTTAGCATAACTAAACAAATTTTTTGTAAACAAAATTTTTGTGGTATTTTTTACATATATTTTAATTTTTTTCAGTTTTTTGAGCTTTGGTTTCCTTATCTTTAATTTCCTTTCAAAATTTTCATTTTTAAATTTTTTAGCCTATTTTTTTTATATATTTTATATTCTTCAATTGTTTGGACTTTTTCCCCCCTTTTTGGCATTTTGTTTCCATGTTTCGTTTCAAAATTTTCATTTTTTTCTTCTATTCATTTTAAAAAATATATAACAGGGATTATAAAAAAATTAGTTTAAAATGCGATTTTCTTGATCATTTACATTTCAGTTATTAACTAATTGTTTGGATCCGAACTTATTTATTTTTGGAGTAAAATATATAATTATTTATTTTTGTTATCATATCGACATATTTAATCAGTTGATGCATTATCTATTTTATTTTATAATAGATGATGATATTATAGAAACTGTTTTGGTATGTCAAGAACACACCAAAATATTCTCTCACAATTATCCTCTTCACATTGATTTCTCTTTTAATTTATATTTTAAATTCTAAATATTTAAAATAAAAAAAATCAAAATTTACTCCATGATAATTAATTTTTCAGAACATACACGTACAAAGTGTGTGCTCCGATTACTAGTTATATATTATAGAAAGACAAATTATAACAAAAAAAAAAATTTGACAATATAAAACAAATTTTAGAGTGTATAAAATAAAGGTAAAAATGAAACAAAAGGCAAAGGAGGTAAAAAATTCCTCACGAAGTGGTTTGATGCCCTGCTCTGGAAAAACATTGGTGGAGACACTGCTTTGCACCTTGCTGCTTTGTCTGGGAATACGGAAGCTGTGAAAATGCTTGTTAATAAAAGCCCTCGGTTGCAGTATATTCTGAATGACGAGAGATTCTTACCACTTCATGTAGCAGCAATTAGTTGTCACAAAGAGATAGTCAAGTATTTGATATCCGAGTCCGAGGTTGGAGTTGAGAATAGCCCATTTGTGGGAGAGTTAGGGGGTGTGCTGTTGGGAACTTTGATATCATCTGGATTTGTTGGTGAGTATTAACTTTTTTTTTTTTTTTTTTTTCTTTCCAATTGGTGGACTGTCCGTGAACTTACTTTTTTTGGTCACAGATTTGGCATTGTATCTGGTGAAAAAATATCAGGATATGGCCACGTTAAAAGACTGGGAGAATGATGCTGCATTGGAAATTTTAGCGGGTATGGATTCCCTGTTCCCGAGCGGAGGGAGTTTGAGCCGGTGGCAAAATTGGATCTACTCGGGTGAATCTCTCTCACTCTCTTATAAAATTACTAGCGACTTCACATAATAACTATTTCCAGGTAAAATTGAAATTGGGTTTAGATATTTATAATTTAGGGGAAATCGCATAGTGCTGATAACCTTTTATGAAAGTTTTTTAAGCTAATAATCTTCTGTTATTTTAGATATGTATCATGCACACCCTTTTCAGCTAAAAATAACGAAAAAATGACGAAAATACCCTTGCTTAAAAAAATGAAAATATTAATATAAAATAATTATATACAAGTTTCATAGTTATTTAACTAAAATTTGATTATTTTATTCAATTAAATGTAAAATTATATAAAAAAAAATTAATTTAATCATTTTTTTAAATAGGGATATTTTCGTCATTTTTTAGCTGTAAAAGTTTGCTTGCTACATATCTAGAATCTCATAGGGTTATTAGCTTAAAAAACTTTCATAGAGGGTTATCAGCAAACCGACATTTCACAAGGGTAATATATGCAATTTTTTCTATAATTTATAATAAAAATAATATTATATTCAATTGCATATCTAAACGGGTGGAGAGTCTATGCTACCACATGAGCACTGCCCATTTGGGAATCCAACGACCCTTTTTTTTTTTTTTTTTTTTTTTGCATTTTAGATGTTCATGAATGCAGCACATGGACAATGCCCATGTGCTAGCATAAACTCTTCACTAAAGGGGGGTTTGATATGATTAGATGATAATCCATTCTAAACCATTTTCAAATATCTTTTTTTCTAAGCGATGTGGGACATGATGGGACATCACAAATATACCTTGTTCCACTTACCTCCAAGGAACAAAATCTCATTTCATCGACTCTTAGGACAGCTCAGAAAAGCTATGATCACTTGATTCCCTCTTAAAAATTTACATGAACGAGTAAGGAAGCAAATAAAAAAAGTATGATTTTTCCCTGATCAGATATTGAACTAGTTTTTGGCTTCGCTTCTTCTTATGGCCGGAATCCACTTGCCATGCATAATAGCCTTGTCATGAGTTTGACAATATTGGCATTTGGCCTATTTATTTTCTATGTTAATCATTGATCTATTTGGAAATTTACATTATATAGTCGACATTATTTGTAATTGACTATTCTATTTTTAGGCAGTTTTCTTTTGTGCGTTGTTCAAGGTTACTCATGTATATATGGAAATCAACGCATCATATTTTTATTTTCCGATTCTATTTCGTTCTCAAATATATTTCTGGAACCTGAAGGTATACATTTGGTGGTGCCAAAGATATTTAACCGTGACATCGAGAAGTCATCAAGTATTGATGATGAATCAACCAAGTTCAGTTGGTCAGAAGTAGCTTATAGAGGTACGTCCCTCAATATATAGTTCTTTTTTTACTTGTCAGGTTTGCAATAGTTTCGAGTTCCGACTCCAAAAATGTTGACTAAATTTTTACAAACTCACATGAGGCAAAAACAAAACAAGCAAACTTACGACTTACAAAATGATTTTGGATAATTTTCAAAACTTTTGGGAATTAAAGCTGATTCTAAATTATTGAGTACGTATAACAAACATATGGATTCGAGACATAACAAGATAGGATATATGCACGATTATGATAGGATAATCGATTATGCAGTGAATGTCTTAATTGAAACCAATTCCTTCATGTAAGATAATATGTCACAAATTCTTAAGTATCATCCTGTCACCTAGAATTTCCCATGTAAGAATTGTTTGTGATGATGATGTAATTTCAACTAGCACGCCAGCTTGTTTCTCACTTGACAAACTTGATTTCGATTAACGATTTATGAGTAAATTCAGTGACTTGTGTCAAGAGCATCAAGGATAAGAAGGTAATGCATCAACAAGTGCTTGAACTTGCCAGATGCTTATGCGAAAGAACATCATCTCTGCCTTATAGAGACGCTGCTCCGATCTTCAAATCTTCTGTCATCAGGGCTGCACACAATGGAATTCATGAGCTTGTTGAAGTGATCGTCGAGATGTTTCCCGCGGCTTTGTTTACTAGAGATGCCAAAACAAAAAGAAACATATTTCTCTTGGCAGCAAGAAAACGTTTAGAGAATGTTTTCAACTTAATTTACCAGATGAACGACAAAAAACATTTTTTTTATGACTCAAAAGACTCTTCCAGGAACAACTTTATGCACATGTGCGCACTACTAGCCCCTTCTCATAAACTCAATCTTGTTTCTGGTGCAGCTTTGCAAATGCAACGTGAATTACAATGGTTTAAGGTAAATAATTTTAGCCAAAAGTTCAAAATTTCATAGGAAACTTTCAAATCTTGCAAATACACAAAATGAGTTTTATACAATTTGTTGAATCAATATCTTACCTAGCACCAGGATTGGAGAGTCTATGCTAGCACATGGGCACTGCCCATGTGCTATATCCAACGGTTGTTTTTTTTTTTGCATTCCAGATGTTCACATTAACATCTGAAATGCAAAAAAAAAAATGGTCGTTGGATCTCCACATGGGCATTGACTCTTCCATGACTCCATTCTTGTGCTGAATACTTCATTATAACTGTGCAGGAAATGGAAAAATTCGTCAACCCCTCCCGCAGGACGTGGCCAAACAAAGATGGCCTAACTCCTCAGATGTTATTCACTAAGGAACACAATTAATTGAAAGCACAGGGAGAGAAATGGATGAAAGACACCGCTACCTCTTGTAGCATCGCAACTGCATTAATTGCTACAGTTGTGTTTTCTGCTGCCTTCACCGTACCGGGCAATGTTAGTAGTGACACAGGCATCCCAGTCCTCGTACACAAAACTTCATTTGTGCTATTTTCCATCTCGGACTCTGTTTCTTTATTCACATCCACCACATCTCTGCTCTTGTTTTTATCAATCCTAACTTCGCGTTACGCAGAAGATGATTTTTTGTATGTTCTACCCAAGAGATTATGCATGGGACTCATAACCCTATTCACTTCCATCATATTCATGATTTTTGCCTTTACAATAGCTATGTATATTACACTGAACCATAAATCTAAACTGCTCATCATACCTGTGGCTATATTGGCTTGCTTGCCCGTGGCAACATTTGCGTTGCTGCAATTCCCTCTTCTTGTAGCTGTATTGCGTTCAACATATGGAGCAGGAATTTTCGGCAAGAAAAGTGATCGCATACTGCATTAATCACAAGAAACAAGCAATCCAAGGCCTTCTCACTTGAAGATTCATATTCATAGAAGCTCTAAAATATTATGCCTGTAAGTTATTAATTAGCAGATTTCGATCGGAATTTCGTTTGTTTATGTTGAAGTATATCAAAAATGTCTAAACCAGTGAGTTGGAATATTCATATACGCACTTGTTTATGAAATGAATTTTTATCTAATTTTATGATTGTACATTGCAGATGATGATTTAATACACAATTATATATTTATAACCAAGGCCAAGGGGGAAGTAAGACAAGCAACAAATCTTTTAATTTTAAAATACACTTGCATGCATTTTTACGGAATCGAAGTTACAAAAAACATAAACATTTGTTTACTTTTTTTAAAGAATAAAATAAAATACAATCCCTTTCCTTTCAAAAATATGAACTATAATATACGTACTTCAACTAATAAATGCAAAAGTACCATTTAAAATTTCGTGTCACAATAATGGGAGCAGCTGCAAAATCCTGACTAACAACTAATATTGCGAAAAAAGGTGTTCTCTAAATTTTTGTACGTTAAAGTGATCAAATTTTATTTATACTAATTCAAAAAGTGTTATGATCAACACTCCATTTTATTTATTTATATTTTTATAGACATGCAAGATTACCCTTGTAAGTTATAATTACCTTCATCCAATTAGAAAGTTTTGATTCACCTTAATTACATACTAAAATACGTGATAGATTTGCATGCGATCAACATCTAAGATATTTCAATTTTATTTTATTATAAACTCTTATCATTTAAAAATAAAATATAAAATAACAAAAACATTTTTCTTTAATCTTCAAATTTGACATTATTTGTGTAGTACCACAAGATTTAGTGGGTATATACAAAATATTGATCAATAATTTGTACAAAAATACATCATAATTTTGTGGCATAAAAATTTTTGATTTACCAAAATTTGTTAAAAGATATTATAGAATTTGTCATTAAAAGTAATATTTTTCTATCATTTTACAAAATATATAATACATAATCTCAGTGATTAATAACATAAATTTTATAAGATAATAAAATTATTCAAACTTTATTGTTAGGATCAGGGAGAGTGTTTAGAAGAGGGGTGAATGAACACTCTCTGATTTTCGTGTGATGTTTGTCTTGTACTGTTATTTGCAGCAATATAGGATAATCTAGTTCTGAATGACAAGATAGTAGACTACTATAATAGTGCGGAAATGGTCTACTGAATTTGTTGAAGTTTAAACAGTAGAGGAGATAATGAAAGCAAACTTGTTTTTGGAAGTTCGAATGATAAAATTCTTCTACGTCTCCCATTGTTCTGTTTTTAGAAAGTATCACTAGAAGATTTGATTGTTACACAACTTGATACAAACCCACTTCAGCATATTTTACCTTTGCCTACTGAAACTCGTAGATCTCCCAACTATAAAATACTGCACAAATGAATTACTTTTGAGAAAATACTCTTTTCTCAGTTTTACAATTGGTTCACTCTTCTTAGTAAGATAAACAAAGATAGACAGTAGACACAAATTGATCTTGAATATATGATATATATCTTTTTGAGTGTGCTAGAGTGACTTGAGTGTTTAAGCGGTACGGTAGAAAAACTTGAAGATTGATGAGAAGTTCGATATAAGTGTTTCACTACTTTTCTTGATGGAGCCAAAGAACTTTATATAATTTTTCTTCAACGTTAACAAAACGGTTATTTTAAGGCTTCATTTAATGTACATGTACCAAAAGATAAATTATTCTTAGCTTGTTATATCTTTCATACTCAAAATAGAAATAAACAACGAATGATATGATAGGTTCATTAATTTAATGTGACGTATGTTTCAGAACGACTATTTAACGAGAGACTACTAAAATTATAGTATTTTTTTTATCTCAAAATAATGTCTACTGGATTATGTTTGGTGTGAGATAGGATAGATACTGGTTTTATCTTTGACTGAGGATTGCTTTTTCTTGTCTACTGGTTGTAGGTGGTCTAAGTCTACAGACTGTCATAACCAAAACTTAAAGTAGCATCTATTAATTTTTTTTAACGTAATACACAATATGACATTAATTAATTTATATTTTAAATTTTATTATGAAGAATATTTAAACACAAGTATTGAAGTATATCAATTATAAATTTGATACATATATAATATTTACTTCTTTACTATTTAATAATGCATAAAATCCTTCATTTCTAAAAAAAATGCATAAAAATCTTAGAAAAATTACTTAATTTGGTCATTTTAATGATTGGACTCAATTACCTTCTATTTTATTATAAACAAAATCTAGATAAGAATATTAATGTAATATCAACCACTCATTTTAAATTTAACTTCCCAAAAAAAAACCCTCTCTTCCCCACTAATATCCCCATATTTTTCCTCCTCCAACTATATACATATATTCGATAAAAAATTTAATTTTTTCTACATCGATTAGTTTCAAAATTTCATGTAAATATAATATGAATTTGAATATTAACTTATCAATGCAAGAATTTTTTTTAGATTTTCCATTATATTTATATATTATGTTCTGCACATATAACACATGTGTAGGACGACTAGTTAAAATAAAAAAAAATATTAGCATTCACATATATGTAGGACGACTAATTAAAATAAAAAAATTATTAGCATTCACATATATGTTTTTATAAGATATAATATAATGATTAACTAAAAAAATAATTTTAAATTAGACTTCACCATATCAATTAGAAGTAGTTAACATGGGAGACATACTTTACTTTAAAGTGCACAAAAATATCTTATTTTTGTTTGTAACATATATATTTATTTGTATCCAAAATTGACAATATAAATAACCAGTGGCTTATCAATGAACTAAACTTGGATTTCAATTTTTTAATTTCCCAAATATCAAAGAAGTGGATTACCTTTCACTAATTTTGAAAATTTAGTCCTTTTCAATAGTAAGGTGATATAAAGATAGCACAAACAAGAAAGATCCTTCTCTGGACTCATGAGTCACTAGCTAACAGCTTATAACACTCAAGTAGTTACAAACTATCATGTTCACTCTCCGTTTGGACATATACTTATAAAATGTTTTTAAAGTTGTTTTAATAATAAATACTATTCTATAAAAATATTTTAACATTTCAAAAATTATGTTGTTCACTTTTGTGTTCCATGGTTCATGCTAAAAACATCTAAAAACACTTTTAAAATGTTCTTTAAAAACTATACTTGGAGAACATTTCTTAAAAAATAGTTTCCAAAAACGTTTTACAAAACTTTTATCCAAACACATAATTTAAATTTTTTTCACTTGTAAAAAAATAAAAATATTTTTAAAATAAATGTCCAAACAAAACCTCAATAATATGAGAATAAAATCATGTATCTGCTAACAACTATAGGTTCTTGTCCATTGATAAGCACTGCTTGATCCTAACATATTTTAATAATTTTTTTTTGACTTTTTACCTCCATTTTTCAATGAATTAATTTTAAGTTTTAATATATATATATATATATATATATATATATATATGAGTTTTGCTATCCTGCCCACCCACCGTGCCCACCTAATGTGCCCACCATGAGGTGTCACTCAACTATTGGACGCACAATTCATCACATCCAATAGTTGAGTGCCACCTCATGGTGGGCACATTAGGTGGGCACGGTGGGTGGGCAGGATAGCAAAATTGTATATATATATATATATATATTATCTTCTCAAATAATATATGAATTGACTCCGCGACAGTCCAATAATTTTCCATGAACTTCGGTTAGCCATTGGCTCCCACACTTGGACCTACTTTTTTATTTTAAAAAGTCCTCTTTGTTTTCGTTTTTGTTTTTTTTTGTTTTAATCATTTTTTTAAAATAAAAAACGAGTTTTTATCTAATGCTGGCAAAAGGAAAACACCGAATATATATTATCATAATCTTCTCACGTACAAGTCACAACCATAATATCTGTTTGAAAAGTAATTGTGTATATGCTTCTCGAATTCGATCTCTGAAATTAGACGCACATTAATAATTAGAGCTCCGAATCATATTTGATCAAATTCATTTGGCATCTCAATATTTTTTTGGTTTTTAGTCATATTTCGTACAAATGGATCAAATCCTTACTTATGGAATAGTACTGCTAAATGACAAGAAAATATTGTAGTTAAGTAGCCAAAACAAAAAAAAAATAATGAAAAAACTGCAAATTTGATCATGTATGTTTGTTATCTTGAGATTTTGGTACTCTATGTTTTCATATTTCAGTTTTAGTCATTTATGCTTCGATTTTTGATAATTTCGGTACTTTTTTATTCGAAAATACTTGCGTGACACTGTACACGTCAGCTCCACATAAACACTAAATTGGTGCCGGGTCCCGTCACATCGGAAAAAGAACATAATTATCAAAAAATAAATATAGCGAACTAAAACTAAAATCTGAAAATATAAAGAACTGAAATCGCAAAGTGACAAACATACAAGACCAAAAAAAAAAAAAATTCCCAAAAAAAATGTATAAAGTTAAGTTTTTTCAACAGTCATAGTTAAATAGCAGTATTTTAAACATGATTAATTGGATGCGAAATAAGAATTGGTAAATTTTGAAACCTTAAAATTGAATTAATGAAATAAGCTATAATTGCATATTTAATTTCGTATTCACATATGAACCATGAAACATGAAGACGGGCAATCCAAATTTGAAGTTCGAATTTCGATTTAGGTTTTGAGATATAAAAATGTATAAGATTGCATTAATAAATTAAAATTTATCAGGATGATTGTTGAAGTATTATGTGAATATTAAAATTCAAAAAGAAAGCAATATTAATTTACAATAAAATTTAAAACTGTGTTATGGACATGATACTTGAGCAAAGTAAACCCTTTTTATTGCTAAATTTTATTGTAAATTAATTGCTTTCCTTTTAAATTTTCATATTCACATAATAGTTAATACTTCAATTTCTCACACACATATGTCGTCATAGCAATTATTAATTTTTATTATGAATTAATCTAATTCTTAAGCAAAGTAAACCCTTTTTTATTACTCGGGGAAATTGGTTAATTATAAATTCGTTGACATATCAATATCACACAATGCATTCCAATTGCGTTGCTCATATTTTTATATGCAAATGGAACAATTAATAAAAATGTTATCGGGAAAAAGAGAGTATTTATAGGCAAAAGACAGGTTGTCCTTCGAATTAAATTCAACCAAGTGGAGACGACCGTGTTATCTTCTTCTTCTTCTTCTTTTTTTTTTTATTAAAAAAAATGTATGACAATAAAAAACAATTAATTTACTAAAAAAATATCTGTAATATAAAATGACAATACGCATATCAAAAGAATGAAACTTGATCATTAATTAATATTTTAAAGACCAAAACATGGAAAGTATCAGGATTAAGCTTTTTTTATTAGATCAAAAGTTATAGGTGATTATAGTCAAAGCTACCTTTATTTTTTTATATTTATGGCAGTGTAGATGTATTGTGTTGTTAAGCTTAGGGGTGATCACGGTGCGGTTTGGCGGTTTTTCATAAGAAATTCAAACTGAATTGTCAATTGCAGTTCAGTTATATTTTATTTTATTTGTTGCGGTTTTATATGTAAAATCGTTTTCGCGGTTTTCGGCGGTTTTAAGCGGTTGCGGTCGGTTCGCGGTTTTTATTAATGATAGGTAAAATGGAAAAAAATAAAACTATTCAAATTATTAGAATAATGAATGAAAACTATAATAAACAAATAAAAACTAAATAAAATAACAATCAAGCGACAAAATAAAGTTAATCAACTATATGTTTAGGAAAGGTTGAAGATTAATATTTGTATAGAGAAGTAGTAAATAGATTATGAAGAGAGAAAGAGGGAAAATTTTTTTGAAGAAGTGTTGGGAGAGAAGAGAGTGGAGGCGGCATATGATCGAATCTATTGTGTATAATGTATATACAATGTGCTATAAATATAACTCTAGCTAAATACCACTATACACGGCGTATAACTCTAGCTAAATACCACTATACACGGCGGTGCGGTGCGGGGCGATTTGGGCCAAAAATTATAACCGAACCATGGCGGCGGGGCGGTTTTTTTTGTTTTTTTTAAAAACCGCGGTTATTTCAAAAAATGAGATACGACGGTGCGGTGCGGTGCGGGGTGGTCGGTTCGGGCGGTTTTTGAAAAAATGTGATCACCCCTAAGTTTAGGGATGAGGTATGTCTTATCGTTGTTGATATCTTATATCCCTTCGAGATCACTTTTATCTTTTTCGTATCGTCGGCCCTGTTCTCATCAGATACAGTATTATCCGTTAAGATCTGTTGTTCCTCTTTTACTGCACACAAGGGCGGATGTACCTTATGTAAAGCCCGGTGACCCAATTTTTTAAATTTTTTTATGTGTTATATATATTTTTAGAAATAATTTTTTGTGTCATTTTTAGACCAATGTTCCATTAGCCTGGATAGTCCAATTAAAAAAATTAAATAGTCAACATATAACTCAATTAAAAAAATTAAGTAGCCCACATGTCTCAAACTTGAGCCTAATTTCCGCCCTTGTCTTCCTACTAGATTTGATTCACTTTAACTTTCATCTCGATCCATCTCGTCTTTTAAATAATATTTCATCTTCTATAAGGTAGATTTCTTCTTGTTGTTTCTTAAATTTTTCTCCTTTGTGATATTTAATTGTTTATTTTAAAAGTGACTGTATTGCAATTAGAAGATTTTTTTAGAAGTAATTTTTTATTTCATAAAAAAGTTTAATTGTTTGTTCCGTTCAAGTTTATATTTATATTAGATTATGCATCCCGCTAATCGTATGTTTTTGATATGATGTCATATTGGAAAAAAATGTGGATTGTGAGTCAAAAGTTTTTAAATCTTACATGTTCCATAAAACATTATTTAACATCTTATTAATGAAAAGCTTTTTAAGACTACAATGAACAAGTTACAAGTATCTTATTCATCGTTTTAATTCTTATGCATTATTTTTTTTCTCGTTAAATTTTTTTCGCCCGGGTGAATTTCGCATTCTGGCTCCGTCTGCCATTGTTTACATACACAGCCAACCAGATCAAACATGCAACGTCAACAGCTTGACGCACTATAAAACTTTTCAAGAGGTTACCAATCCCAGTACAACAGTACTATTTTCATCCATGCACGCTTAACCCAACAGATTGATTTTTTTTGGATAGGGTTTGTAGATTCCACGTTCATGTTGAAAAACTCCTTCGGAGATTAATTAACTGATTTTTTTTAATAAAAAATTCTTCAAATTGGTCTAAAACCCCATTCCCAATATTTTTTTCCCACATGACTCATAATTCTATGCATGCTTTCCTGGAAATAGATTGCCTATCGTTCTTTAATTTCCGAGACATTGATCTTGTCTTTCACAAACTTCAAAATTTACGAAAAGCTGGTGCTTTATGCGTGTTTAAATTAAGCACATGTGTGTGTGCTTTTATTTTTTTTTTTTTTGGGTACCATTCCTAATTAATTTTTGCTCTAAAAACTCCAATTTGGGATGATTCCATTAGTAAACAGACAAAAGATTCATGTTGAGAGTGATCTTAGCTATGCGAGTCTTTACTCTTCAGACATATCTTTTTTATTTATTAACCTGGACATATTATCGATTTTTCATGTTAAGAGATCAGCTAATATTGTGGCTGACTCTCTAGCTAATTTTGTTGTTTTTTTTCTGCACTTTTTTTTGGGTGCTTGAGAACTTTCCTAGTTGGCTAGTAAATCTTGTAATTTCTGATATTGCTCAATAAAATTAAAAGTTTTTAGTCAAAATATATATATATATATATATATTATTTATATCTGATTTGCTTTCATTCATATATAAGTAAATTTAAGCATATATCATCAGTTTTTTCTATATTTTTCTCAATTGACTATTATATATAGGATAAATAACTTTTCAAGTGGTTTACATATCATTTTAGACGTAAAAAATCTAACTAAACTAATTATTTGAAAAAAAGCACACACACACACATATATATATATATATGAGTTTTGCTATCCTGCCCATCCACCGTGCCCATCTAATGTGCCCACCATGAGGTGGCACTCAACTATTGGACGCACAATTCATCACATCCAATAGTTGAGTGCCACCTCATGGTGGGCACATTAGGTGGGCACGGTGAGTAGGCAGGATAGCAAAATTGTATATATATATATATATATATATATTGACTAAGAAAAATGATATTGCTATATTATACTTAGGGCTGTCAAAAATACCGAAATGTCGTCAAACTGTCTTTACTGTACCGAAAAAAAACCGAATATACCTAAAATTTCGGTATCGATATAAGATTTTTGAATTTTTGGTATTTCGATATACCGGAAAAAAATTGGTATACACGGTATCGATATGATACCGTGTATACCGATATTTTTTTTAAAAAAATAGAATAAAAAATCGGTATACACGGCACCATACCGAATTTCATTATTCGGTACGGTATCGGTATGGATTTATGTCATACAGAAATTTTGGTATACCGTTTTCGGTACGGTATCGATATTGAAACTTTTGATATCGAAATTTTCGATACAGTATGCGGTATTCGGTACGATATTGTTATAAGGGTGTACTTCGAATTCTGAAAATGAGTGCGTCAATAGCAACAACAACATCAACAAAGACAAACAAAGTCAAGGCGAGAGAATCTCTCTATCCGCAAGACGAAATTGTCCGTTAACAGTGCTCAAAGTTGGTGGCAATCGTCTCTAAGATACAACGACTATTCAATCGAGATATAGCAGCACAAAAAATATCTCGATCTTCGTCGAACTAAATTATGTAGAAACTTTTTCTTTTGTGAGAGTGAGGGAAGAATTCTGCAGAAATCTAATGTATACACGTTATCAGATGTTATGTCTATTTCTTCTGTGTTATAACCATCGTATATATAGAGTTATACATGAAACAACACATTTTCAGACGTAAGGATGCAACCCATGACAGAAAAAGCCCATAAAGAGACGCAGCTTTTCGGACTGTAGAAGGCGCGCTCGGTCGGTAAAATTTAGTGGACCGAGCGCCCAACATTTCCGAAGCCTACTGTTTTGCTCAAACTATGGTGCGCTCGGTCAGTTAAATTAAGCGGACCGAGCGCCCAACTTTCATGAAACATTCTGTCTCAGCAGAGGAGGGCCGCGCTCGGTCGGTTGTTTTTAACCGATCGATCGCACTCACAAAAATAATAAAATATTATTCTTGAACCAAATTTTATCCAAAAAGAATAATTTATCATATGACCTCGCCTCGCCACGCCACGCCGAGTCGGCCGGCCGCGCGCGCGTGTGTTTGTTGCATCGATTAGCGTCTTGTCCCTTTACAAAATATCGGTGCCCTAAGGGCCCAATCCCATAAACCAAACATGGGTTATTTAAGGTGAACAATACATTGAACATGTTCCAATGTGAGACAAACCAAAACAATTTTTCCCTCCAATTTATTCACCAAATTTTCAAATTTGTTTCAACTTGGGACAACACTTTTCAAGCATTTTTGGACAATTTTTTCAAGCCCATTACTTTCACAATTCATTCAATAAAAATTTACAACAATCCCCCACATGAATGAATTTCACGTATTTTAGCATTCTCACTTAGAAAATAATTTTGAGTTATTGTTACGTCAGGATAGGTAGCTTGTGGCTTTGAACCTACCTTAGTAAAATATTATCGGATTTACTAGTTGCATAGTGACACGATTTCTTGAACTAGTCAACCGTTTGTATAAACCAAGACAATAGTACTTACATAACAATACTCTTACATATTTTGTTCTCACGTTGTGTCTATTTCGGCCCTGGACCGTATCTTAGATTCATAAGTGTTGCAATCAAAGCGGCCAATACTTTGCACTTATATAGGTGATCTCCTATCAAGAGTATCCTGCGTTACTCCACCTCATATGTATAGGAATCATTAAAAAAAAACTTAACCTCACCACATTTTGCAGGTCATTTATACTTGGATATTTCAGGAATAAGCAAGTAACAATTCCAAACACTCAAACTAATATTTATAACTTAGTTATCCCATTGAACCAAGGTTTTGGGATCTCCAATTCTCAAGGTTGGGTTACCGCTATAAATATTTTTAATTTGTGGATTTTAAACCCATTCCTCCAAGTAGTTTGTACATTTGATCTCTATTTATACTTTTTGTAAGCGGATCCGCAAGGTTTTTCTTTGACTTCACATAGTCAACCGAAATAACCCAATTTGAGATCAATTGTCTTATGGTATTGTTTTCCTATTGTTGACTGACTGTTACAACGAATCGTAATGGAAGACACCGGTTTATTCCAACATGGAATATCTTCTAGAAAGTTTCGAAACCACTCGGCTTCTTCTCCAGCTTTATCTAGAGCAATGAACTCGGACTCCATAGTCGACCGAGCTATACAAGTTTGTTTAGAGGATCTCCATGACACCGCTCCTCCACCGATTGTGAACACATATCCACTCGTAGAATTGGAGTCTTTCGTGTCAGAAATCCAATTTGCATCACAATATCCTTCTAAGACTGCAGGATATTTTGTATACACTATTCCATAACTAGAGGTGTATTTCAAATATCCAAGCACTCTCATTAGTGCTTTCCAATGATCCTCACTTGGATTACTTGTGAACCGAATAAGTTTGTTTACAGTATATGCAAGATCAGGACGGGTACAATTAGTTAAGTCAATTAAACTTCCTATCACCCTTGCATATTCCACTTGTGAAACAGGTTCTCCTCTATTTTTGGCTAAATGTGTACCCAATTCCATAGGTGTTCTAGCCGGAGGACGATTTGTGGCATTAAATCGTTCAAGAACCTTTTCTACATAATGAGTTTGGGATAACATAATTCCAGTAGGAAGTCTAGAGACTTTAATCCCTAGAATAATATCACACAATCCCAAATCCTTCATGTCAAAATTTTGTCTCAACATTTTCTTGGTTTTCACAATCAATTCATGGTTGCTGCCCATGATTAACATGTCATCTACATAAAGACAAACAATTACATATGCATTTGTAGTTCCTTTAATGTAGACACATTTGTCCCATTCATTTATTGTGAAACCATTTGACAACATTGCAGTGTCAAACTTTTGATGTCACTGTTTAAGTGCTTGTTTGAGTCCATACAATGACTTGACAAGTTTACACACCTTTTCTTCTTTTTCGGGTACAATAAACCCTTATGGTTGTTTTATATATCTTTCTTCGTCCAACTTTCCATTCAAAAACGCTGTTTTAACATCCATTTGATGTATCTCTAGATCATGCAATGCTGCAATAGCTATGAGAACACGAATGGATGTTATTCTAGAAACAGGAGAGTAGGTATCGAAGAAATCATATCCCTCCTTTTGTCTAAAACCTTGAACCACTAATCGAGTTTTATATTTATCTATAGATCCATTTTCTTTGTATTTCCTTTTAAGAATCCACTTGGATCCTAAAGATTTACATCCCGGAGGGAGATCAACCAACTCCCACGTGTGATTGTGCATGATGAAATCTATTTCATTTTGTATGGCTTCCTTCCAAAAAGGAGCCTCAGAATTTTATAAAGCCTATTGAAGAGTTCTTGGTTCATTATCTAACATGTATGTTAGAAAATCAGGACCAAACGACTTTTCAACTCTTACACGCTTGCTGCGTCGTGGTTCCTCGTTGTTTTGTGAAGTTTCAGTTGTGTTTTCATGAGTTCGCTTGTTCGAACTAATTTCTTTCCTTTCTTTACATGGAAAGATATTTTCAAAGAATACAGCATTTCTTGACTCCATAATTGTGCCTTCATGTACATCAAAAATCATTGACTTATGTACTAAAAATCGATATGCACTACTATTATATGCATAACCAATAAATATACAGTCAACTGTTTTAGGCCCAATTTTTATTTGTTTTGGCTTAGGTACTTCTACTTTAGCCAAACACCCCCACACTTTGAGGTATTGGTAAGAAGGTTTACGACCTTTCCACTGTTCATATGGTGTTTCGTATTTTCCTTTGATTAGAATCCGGTTTAGAATGTGAGTTGCTGAGAGAATCGCTTCACCCCACATATTTTGAGGTAAGCCCGAATTTATTAACAACGCGTTCATCATTTCCTTTAATGTTCGATTTTTGCGTTCTGCAACGCCATTGGATTGAGGTGAGTAAGAGGCTGTCGTTTGATGAATAATGCCCGAAGTTGAGCAAAATTCTTCAAAAGGAGCCACATACTCTCCACCTCGATCACTTCGAATCATTTTAATTTTTGAACTTCGTTGATTTTCAATCTCAGTCTTATATTTCTTGAAAGCTTCAATTGATTCATCTTTGCTTTTCAATAAATATACGTAACAAAATCTGGTGCAATCATCAATGAATGTTATAAAGTACTTATTTTCACCTCGTGTTTGTACCATTTTTAAATCACATACATCAGTATGTATTAATTCAAGTGGCGTAGTACTTCTCGTGACATTATGAAATGGAGCTTTGACCATTTTCGCTTCAACACAAATCTCACACTTGTTTTGTGGATATTTTTTAAACGTATGTATTACATTTAAATTTGCAAGTCGTTGCAACATATTGAAGTTAACATGTCCTAATCGTTCGCGCCATAATTCATAGCTTTCAAGCAAGTAAGCAGAACCAACAACTTTATTCTTCGCCTCAGGACGGATAACATTCATTACATTCAATTTAAAGAGACCACTATCTTGGTACCCTTTACCAACAAATACACCGGATTTTGTTAATACAAATTTATCAGACTCAAATACCATTCTAAATCCAGCCTTGCTCAAGAGTGAACCAGAAACTAAGTTCTTCCGAATGTCTGGCACATGTAGCACATTCTTGAGCGTCACCTCTTTGCCCGAGGTCATCTTCAACACCACGTTTCCCACTCCCACAACTTCAGACGTTGCGGAGTTTCCCGTGAACAATTTTCTATCCTCAACGGTGGCATAGGTGAAATACATATCTTTATCGGCACAAATGTGACTCGTAGAACCGGTATCAATCCATCATCCTCTCAGATCATTCACCATGTTGGTCTCACAAATAACGGCACTTAAATCAATATCATTAATTTCTAAAGGTACATACCTTTCTTGAACCATGTTCACTTGCCTTGGTTTCTGATTTTTGTTGGATTTCTTTGGAAGTCGGCAATCCCTTGCCATATGATTCGGTTTGCCACAGTTGTAGCAACTTCCCTGGAATTTCTTTGCTTTTCCTTTTTTCTTTCCATCTTGGGGGCGCTTTCTCTTGTGACTCGTACTAGACTCCGCTAGATTTGCTTTGACCTCAGTTTCCAACATCTTTTTATGTGACTTGGCCTCGGTATTCCTGTTGTCCTCCTCGATGCGAAGTCTCACAATCAGATCTTCAAGTTTCAACTCCTTACGTTTGTGCTTAAGGTAGTTTTTGAAGTCCTTCCACATCGGAGGCAACTTCTTAATGATAGACGCGACTTGGAATGGTTCATTGATTTCCATTTCTTCGGCCAATAAGTCATGCAAGATGATTTGTATCTCTTGCACTTGACTCATCACAGTTTTAGAGTCTATCATTTTGAAGTCCAGAAATTTGCCCACCACGAACTTCTTTATACCAGCTTCTTCAGTTTTGTATTTTTTTTTCAGGGAATCCCAGAGTTCCTTGGCCGTCTTGACAGAATAGTAGACACTATAGAGAGTGTCATCAAGGCCATTCAATATGTAGTTTCTGCACAGAAAATCGATGTGGTTCCATGCATCAACAGCGGTCCTCCTTTGGGTGTCAACATCGCCATCAACAACGACAGGGGGATCCTCCTTGAGAAATCTGGACAAATTCAATGTTGTCAGATAGAACAACATTTTCTGCTGCCAACATTTGAAGTCGGCACCAGAAAACTTTGGCGGATTTTCTCCATGTGCAGGGGCGGAAGCGAGCGGAGTGAATGAAACGGTAGACATCTTCAGAATCCGAGAAATACAAAAATTTCGTCTTGCGATTGTTATAAGGGTGTACTTCGAATTCTGAAAATAAGTGCGTCAATAGCAACAACAGCATCAACAAAGACAAACAAAGTCGAGGCGAGAGAATCTCTCTATCCGCAAGACGAAATTGCCCGTTAGCAGTGCTCAACGTTGGCGGCAATCGTCTCTAAGAGACAACGACTATTCAATCGAGATATAGCAGCACAACAAATATCTCGATCTTCGTCGAACTAAATTATGTAGAAACTTTTTCTTTTGTGAGAGTGAGGGAAGAATTCTGCAGAAATCTAATGTATACACGTTATCAGATGTTCTG
This sequence comes from Henckelia pumila, assembly GCF_033568475.1. NCBI lineage: Eukaryota > Viridiplantae > Streptophyta > Magnoliopsida > Lamiales > Gesneriaceae > Henckelia > Henckelia pumila. The sequence goes on from NC_133122.1 coordinate 33,972,332, forward strand.
TCTATTTCTTCTGTGTTATAACCATTATATATATAGAGTTATACATGAAACAACACATTTTCAGACATAAGGATGCAACCCATGATAGAAAAAGCTCATAAAGAGACGCAACTTTTCGGACTGTAGAAGGCGCACTCGGTCGGTAAAATTTAGCGGACCGAGCGCCCAACATTTCCGAAGCCTACTGTTTTGCTCAAACTATGGTGCGCTCGGTCGGTTAAATTTAGCGGACCGAGCGCCCAACTTTCATGACTGTCTCGGCAGAGGAGGGCCGCGCTCGGTCGGTTGTTTTTAACCGATCGATCGCACTTACAAAAATAATAAAATATTATTCTTGAACCAAATTTTATCCAAAAAAGAATAATTTATCATATGACCTCGCATCGCCTCGCCTCGCCTCGCCTCGCCCCGCCGCGCCGAGCCAGCCGGCCGCGCGCGCACGTGTTTGTTGCATCGATTAGCGTCTTTCCCCTTTACAAAACATCGGTGCCCTAAGGGCTCAATCCCATAAACCAAACATGGGTTATTTAAGGTGAACAATACATTGAACATGTTCCAATGTGAGTCAAACCAAAACAAGTTTTCCCTTCAATTTATTCACCAAATTTTCAAATTTGTTTCAACTTGGGACAATACTTTTCAAGCCTTTTTGAACAATTTTTTCAAGCCCATTACTTTCACAATTTATTCAATAACAATTTACAACAGATATGCCATATACCGTACCGAACCACTCCTATTTATACTAGCCTTACACACACGTAGGTATATATATATATCTCTTGTGCAGTGATATCAATATCATATAACATAGGGGAATATATGTAATTTATCCTCTCCATTTATAGTACTATACAGGGGCGGATCCAGGATGGGGTGTGGCGGTGTGTCCACGGATAATTCGGTCCTATCCATGGGGTAATACCTCATGGGTGATGTGGTCTTTTGTGATTGGTGCAAATCATGTGGGCCCCACATGATTTGCATCAATCACATACTTCCATACCATATGGGGTAGGATCGAACTAACCTCCGTCCACACATACAAAGTCAGGAAAATAATTTTTTTTTAGAATAAGTCGGAAAAATAATTATTATATGTTTGCATAAAAATTTCTATCAAGAATACAATAATTAAAAAATAAATAAAATACCTAAAGATAATATTGGTATATTACTAAAAAGAGGGAAGCCAAACATAATTTTATCAATAATTTTAAGAAAAATGACATCCCAGAGTTATCAAAATTTTCAAAATGGGAAAATCGTGAAAAATAAATAAATTTGTAAAAAACAATCTTAATCGATGATTTTATAAAATCGAGTTTTAATGATATCTAATCTAAAATAATACATATACATAAAATTAAAAGAAAAAAAATCGTTGTGTCTGTATATAGATGTGTTTGACCAAATAAAAATTAAAAAAAATATTGAAAAAAATTTCAATTTTGGTTATTTCAGTTATTTTGCATTTGGTGAGATAATTTTTTTGTGTGAATTCAATTTAATTTCGTTTATTTTTGTGGTACCTAATTAAATCATTAAAATTTTTAAATCTGATTGATTAACAAATAATTAAAATTGATATGAATTTTGATAATTGAGTTCAATTGGCAAACAAATTACTTGGTTATATATATTGTCCAGAGAAATGACTTGTACGTTTATATATTTTATTTATTTAATAATAGGTTTTAAGTTTTGTCAAATAATAATAATAATAATAATAATAATAATAGGTTTTAAGTTGGCCTTTACAAAAGGCCCAACATTTTGTTTGCAAAAAAAATTAAGTGAGAGGAATTATTTTAACTAAGCGTCCGAAAGATTCGAACATGAATGTATCGCGCAAAAATTATAAGGCCTTCAGCCATCAGTCTAGACATTAACATCATAATACAGGGACCAAATTATATATATATATACATTAAATAAAAAATATATCCTATATACTAATAAATTTTTTTAAAATTTTGGGGGGGCCTGGCCCCCTCTGGCCCTACAGTAAATCCGCCCCTGGTACTATATATAATAAAATAAGAAACACTTAGTTTTTTCTATTCTTTTTTTTTTTTCGAGTAAAGAAGTAAGTTGGTTTCTCATGAGTCCTGATACACCAAATTTTTTTCTTCAAATTACCCTTTCCCCAAAAATCTATTACTTAAAAGATTTGAGTTGTATCATTACCACCAGACATCAGCTACAATTTTTGGTAAAGCGGCAAACGTTCAGTCATACAATTGGTATCAGAATCAAGGTCATGAGTTCGATTCCCATTGATTGCAAGAAATGCAATTATTGGGAGAGAGATTATTGAGGTGTAATAATTATCCCTACTTGTAAAGCGATTGAACCATGTCGTTTGAGCTGTTGTGCGGTTTAAAAGATTTGAGTTGCACAATTACCACTAACTATAACTTTTGATAAAATGGCAAGCGCTCGATTCTACAAAATACAATTCAATAGAATAACATCTCAAATATTAACTTTAAAATTACTTTAACCTCAATTCCTCAATAATATATCTCACATAATTTTTTTTTTGTGCACAGATTGCTGCAAAAATACTATAACTAGCGCATCTGATGCACATTTGCGTGCATATCACACCCACCCACTGACCCACACATATATATGGTGATATTTTATAAAAAAATTATAGTTACTTATAATAAATTTTTTATGCTAGTGATATAATATTTAAAATTTTAAAAATCTAGACAAAATACAAAGATAAATAGATAATTTAGTAGTTTTTAAAAATTTGAAAAGTGGATAGCATAATTATAAGGGAGCTTCAAATTACGAAAATTGATTTATGATATTTTTTATTGAAAAAAAATGAAACACCTTTTACAATATATAAGGGGAATTTTTTTGTCATTTTTGAAAAATTACCATAACACCAAAATATTGTAGTTACTATTGACCCTCATGTCACGCCTCGGGCTCTCGCTTGCACAGTGGGCTCCTTTAGGAACTACAGGTGGCTCTCATCATGTACGCACGTAGCAATTTACCCAGCATAATACTTATTTCCTGGAGTTCCTGCATGTCGATTTACGAAAATGATTAACACAACTTGCTATAGAAGTTCATTGTAACCCATTATTAGAGTTGTCAGACGGGCCGATCCTCCCAGCCCCGCCACGACCCGCGGACCGTTTGGGTTGGCCCGCCTCCAAACGGGCGATAAAAACCCCAACCTGCCCCGCCTCGCCCTGTCGCGGGTTGCGGGCTAGGCGGGACAACCCGTCAAAATTTAAAAAAAATAAAAAAATAACATTATTATTTGAGTTTGAAAAAAATATTTAAACAACGTTAAACAATAACAAATAATAAATGTCACAAATAAACAAATCATATAAAATTTTGATGTTAACTGTTAAGTGCAATAATTGTCCCTGCTGTAGAGCGGTCGAACCATGACGCTTGGGGATGCTGTGCGGTTTAAAAGATTTGACTTGCACAATTACCACAAGCTATACTTTTGGTAAAGCGACAAGAGCTCGGTCTTACAATGGGTATCAGAGCCAATGTCATGAGTTCGATTCACATTGATTGCAAGGAGTGCAATTATTGGGAGAGATTGTTAGGGTGAAATAATTGTCCCTGCTTATAGTGCGATCGAACCATGACGCTTGATAAAAGATTTGAGTTGCACCATTACCACCGGCTATAACTTTTGGTAAAGCGGCAAGCGCTCGATCCTAGATTAACTATTATATTTTGTATAAAAAAGCACATTTCTAAATAATATAAATAGATATTTAACCATAAAAAAATAATAATGTAAGATATTAAAAATATTACAAACACTAGTTTTAAAATTTTAAAATCACTTTATTTAAAAATAAGTGTTTTTATGCTCATAATTAAAAAAATTAAAAATTTATTTTTTTAAAAAATTGGCGAGCCGGCCGGCCGGCTGGCCTGCCCCGCCCCGCCTCAACCCGCGTCCCGTTTGGGTTGGCCCGTTTATGTCCGCATTCAAACGGGCCAGTAAAACCCTAGTCCAACCCGCCAGTTTTTCATGGGGGAGCGGGCTGACCCGACATACCTGATCTGTTTTTACAACTTTACCCATTATTATAAACTCATTTTAAATCTTTAATTTTTCTATTTAGGATAGAGATATCACACCACACACGTAATAATATACTCACAAAGGTGGTAATAAGTAAAATTAACTCTGATTAGAACATATGATTAAATTCCAACAATAACTAGTGACAGTAATCATGTCCTAGTAGGCGAATGTAAGTAACAAGTGCTATAGAAATGCACAGGTTTGTAGACTGAAAAATAAAAAGGAAATTGTAAATATGTACCATTAATAAGTAATATGTGCGAAATTAAAATCAACATAAAAATATATACATAAATTATAAAACATTTCCATATGCATATAATAGAACAAAAATTATAACATGTAGAAGGTAGAAAAAAAATGGAAATAAAATTATATAGCACACACAAACAAAAATTTATAACATAAAATGCATGTGCATGATGCAAATAAAGTAAATACAACATGAAGATGCATTATCATTGACAAGTATGCACAAAATTCTAATTATAAACATGTTAATATATGTGAAAATTTAAAAAAATATATAAAATGTATAGAAGTATATAACAAAATATATTTTTCAGAGGTTATCTATCCGGAGTGCCCAAACCAAAAGGAGCCTGAATTTGGAAAAGGTTTTCGACCCCGAATGGATCGAAAAGATTTTTCCGAGACAAGCAAAGGTGGTCAGGGACCACCAAAGATGCGTTTTTCCTGGGGACCATTGTAAAAGCAAAAGATGTCCCGACAGAATAAAAAAGACATGTGAGGAGGATAAAACCAAAAAAAAAAATCAGACATGTGACTCCTCCACTAGCAAATTAAAGATGTCATCAATAATGACATAAAAAGACAAGAGATATAGCTGTGAGATTCCTTGAAATTTCTTGGTGAAACGAGTGAAACTACAACTATAAATACAGCTTTCAAGGAAGCTGAAGATATCGATCATTTCCTTCAGTTTTCTTATAAATAAATTGTTGTAATTTTTCTCTTTCTAAGTATTGTAATAGTTTTCTATTTTATGTATTGCAAGAACAAGACAACTATGAGTAGCTAAACAAGTTGTCTCCTCCTCTTCGAAGGAGTTGATTTATGTGATAATATTATGTGTGAATAAATTTTTCTAAACCTGTTGTTTTTTTATGCTCACATTTTATAATTAAATTTATATATCATACGCTTCAAGGTAGAAAACGAATTAATGTTCTGCTGGGTGTCGTTGAAGGAGCTTGCGCATAAACCATCTGTTGTGACTGCGTGGTTGGAGCGGGAGGAGCACTTCGTAAAGCTCGGCAGGTATGACCCGACGACATTATAGTCAAAGAGGTATATAAGTTTAATTCATTTTACGGAAGCATGTTGGACCCTAATCCAAAGTATATCAACTAAAAACCTTGCGTAACTAATAGTTAGGTTTGGCTTGGACTGGTTCGATTGGTGAAACATGGCCACGTACAAAAGATTAGTTACTAATTATATAATTAAATCAAATTTGGGGACCACTAAAGAGTTAAGTGTTAACTCAAAGAAAATTGGGTGTAGAGAGTTAGGAGAAAGTTATCTTTTGGGTCTAGGGGTTTTAAAATAAATTACCCAATTAAATAACGACTTTTGCTGGTTGACCAACTACGAATTAATGATATTTAAACGGCATCATCGATCAGAGTCATACGCCTTTCATTGAAATAAACTAGAACCTGGCGGCAACTTGTTGCATCATTTCAATGGCTTCCTCAACATCAGCAAAATATCCATGGCCGTCAACTGTTAACGTCGCGAACTTCGTAACGGTGAGACCACAGCTTGACAGAAGTAATCTGCAAAGAAGCATTAAAGGTTACATGTTATGGAAAGAACAGATGATTTGTATGCTAGAAAGCCAAGATTTACTGGGCTTCATTGATGGTACAACTCCGTCTCCTCCGCCGGACTCTGATAACGGAGAATCTATGGGAAAACTTTGGAGAAGAACAGACAGGCTTGTAAAGGGATGGATTTTTGGTTCAATTATGCACGATGCACTTGATGCTGTGGTGGGATTGGACAGTTCCATGGAAGTTTGGTTGAAGTTGGACAACTTATTCAAGATTCAGACAAAAACACACGCAATTATTAATGTAGTTCGAAACGATCAAAATGGTGCAGTGAAAGATGAAGATCGGATTGTGGAGCTTCCCGAGTCATCAAACACTAATGCTTTGGATCAGGGAAATGTCGAAAGTCGTCGTAAGTTACATTACACTATCGATCAGCTACTGTTTCTTAATTTGTTTGAACTATATTATCTAGCTAGCTAGAAGATTATGTAGTGCAGTCAAATTCTATATATAATCTTGTTTATGATCCGAAACAATGTACATGCTTGCAGGCAAGGATATGAACTCATACTTGCCACTTTATAAAGCGGTATTAAAAGGTGATTGGAATGAAGGCAGACAATTCTTGGACAAAAACGAAGAGGGAATCACAGCCATTCTTAATAGTCACTCGGAGACGCTTCTTCATGCCGCTGTCAAGACGGGAAAATCAAATGATTTCTTGAGAAATTTGTTAGAAAGAATCCCTGAAGATGCCCTGCTCCGGACAAGTACATGTGGGCTAACAGCTTTACATTCTGCCGCAGTGGCCGGGAACACGGGAGCTGCGATCATGCTGGTGAATAAAAACCCGAAATTGCTATACATTCTGAACGACCACAACCTTTTACCAGTTCATGTAGCAGCAATTGGTTGCCATAAGAGACACTTTGGTATTTGATATCCGAGTCCAAGACGGATGTGGAGAATAGCCCGTTTGCGGGAAAGTTAGGGGGTGTGCTGTTGGCAGAGCTAATAGCATCTGAATTTGTTGGTGAGTAGTGTGAAACTTTTTAGCTAATTGGGGTTGTGAACTAATATATGCATACATACTTTTGTGGCAGATTTGGCATTGTATTTGGTGAAAAAATATCCGGATATGGCTACGCTGAAAGAATGGCACAACATTGCTCCTTTGCAAGTCTTGGCTGAAACGAATTCTTTGTTTCTCAGTGGAGAGAGTCTGAGTTGGTGGCAAAGCTTGATCTACTCCTGTGAGTTCTTCCTCTTTCTTATAATCAGTATTGATTCTGTTTTGATATAAAATTCATAATATTGTTAGCATTGACAGCTAGAATCGTTTGTTAATGTTGTACTCTACGTTGTTCATTGATATTGGTACTAGGAAATGTACATGGCAAATATATTATTACTTTTGTTATTGAAGTTACTCTATGATTAGGCAGCTGCAAGCCTTATTTATCAAGCATCCCTATTTCGCGATTCTATTTTGTTCTCAAATATTATTCTGGAACCTGAAGGTATCGCTTTGGAACCAACATCGAGGAAACACAATGACATCGAGAAGTCGTTAAGTTCTGGCGATCAAGGGACCAAGTTCGGTTGGTCAGAAGTTGTTTGTAGAGGTATATATTATTGTGCACACCTTGTTTCTCCATCGGTCGACAAACCTGATTTTAAGTAACTACATGTGACTTGTGAGTGAATTCAGTGCCTTGTGTGAAGAGCATCAAGGATAAGAAAGTAATGCACCAGCAAGCTCTTGAACTTGCCAAGCTTTTGTGCGAAAGAACAGCAATTCTGCCTCACAGTGAAGCTGAACCAATCTACGGATACTCTATCATCAAGGCTGCACACCATGGAATCCATGAAGTTGTTGAAGTGATCATAGAGATGTTTCCCTCCGCTGTGTTTGTTCATGATCCCCATACAAAAAGCAGCATATTTCTCCTGGCGGCGAGAGAACGTTTAGAAAATGTTTTCAGTTTAATCTACAAGACAAACGACAAAAAACACTTCTTTTTTGACTCGCGAGACTCTTCCTGGAACAACGTCATGCACTTGTGCGCGAAAATAGCCCCTCCTCATAAACTCAACCTGGTTTCTGGTGCAGCTTTGCAGATGCAACGTGAATTACAATGGTTTGAGGTACGGAATCCTTCCAAACCGCAAAGAAGTTCACAATTTCGAAACTTGCAGATACACCAAATGAATCTTAAACATTCATATCCCTCTAAAATTTCAATTTGGTGCATCATATTACCTATAGCTCTTGCATGGTTAGGTACTTGATTACTCTTCATTGTTGTGCTGAATAATTCATCGTCGTTGAGCAGGAAATGAAAAAATTTGTCAACCCCTCCCGTAGGACATGGAAAAACAAAGATGGCCTAACTCCTAGGATGTTATTTACCAAGGAACACAAAGAGTTGAAAGAACAAGGAGAGAAATGGATGAAAGAAACCGCTACCTCATGTACCATAGCGGCTGCATTGATCGCTACAGTCGTGTTTTCTGCTGCCTTCACTGTACCGGGCAGCGTCAATAGTGATACAGGCATCCCAACTCTCTTACACAAAACTTCATTCATTCTATTTACCATCTCCGACTCTGTTTCTTTGTTCACATCCACCACTTCCCTACTTATATTTTTATCGATCTTGACTTCACGTTACGCAGAAGAAGATTTTCTGTATGTACTACCAAAGAGATTATGCATGGGACTTATATCCCTTTTCACTTCCATTACGTTTATGATGATTGCCTTTACAATAGCTATATACATTACACTGCAGCAGAAATCTAGATTGCTTCTCATACCAGTGGCTCTATTGGCTTGCTTGCCCGTGGCAACATTCGTGTTCTTGCAATTCCCTCTTCTTATAGCGGTGTTGTATTCAACATATGGACCAGGCATTTTCGGCAGGAAAAGTGGCCATACACCGTATTAACAAGAAAAAACAAACATAGCAAGGCCTAGTACTTCAGCTTTATTTTATGCAAGATGTAAAATATTTCAGTGGTACGTATGTTTCTTATTTTCCATGGAATCAGCCGATTTTGGCAATGCATTTATGTTGAAGTGTATCAATAATGTATAAAATAGTGAGTTAGAAAAAAAAAATTCATTGCACTTGTTTGTGAAATGAATTCTCTTCAAACTTTATGTGCGTACACGAAAATAAAAAATATCCTTTGTTTCATCCATCGTATTTGATTCCATATATCCTTTGTTTCATCCAGCATTTTGCTAGCACATATTATTTAGTTATTTATTTGGATACTTTATAAAGACTTATAAATTTTTAAAAGTCCATAAGAAGTTCAAGCACATGAAACTCTCCAATTATCTATAAATAGTGCAAGTCCTCTTATTTTTAAGGTACACTCTCTATAGTCATGTGATCTGGTTCTTTATTGGGCAAATATTGATTTGAACGTCGGAGTGTTTTCGTCGGACAACCTCTGGCGTCACTCACTTTGCTTTATGATGCATGTAAAAACCCACGAAATTCGTTTTGGACTTGTTTGAGTACTAATCCGACCACCCGGATCTCCATGAATTACTTGAATTTTTTTTCCAATTGAATAATATCAATTTTTGGCTACATGACTACATCACATAGTAGATATTGGGTGGATACAAGGCAAAATGCAGGATGATTATATATCAGATGGATGCCAGAAGCTATTTGCGATTAAAAGATATATTAATATTACAGGCTATTTTTTAATTTATAAACATGTGACAAAATTATTCTTACCATTTTCAAACTTAAATATTTTTCCTCAATGTTCTAAATTTAAGGGAAAAAAATTATATATAAATTGTGTAATAAAAGCAAATTGCATATGTTCTAAATGAAACATATTTTTTATGTGATTATTGGATTCATTTTTATAATCAACTCCATTTTTAATTTATGTTATATATACAAACCTTCTATCCACACTATTTAATTAAAAAATTTACTCTTTTTTACCGACTAACTTTCAATCAATTGACTGAAATCTTAATTAGTTATATATAAATACCCTCAAATCCTCAAATTAATATTTAACCTTACCTCAAACTTGTCTCCAACAAAATATTCTATCACATATTGTTTATCGTAATTTATATATCTACTTTTAAAAGTTTTAAATTTAAATTACTAAATTTTTTTTAATCTTACTATAAATTTTATTAATTAATCATGTCAATCCTGAAAATAACATGAGAAATTAATTAACATAAAAAATTTATGTATTAAAAAACATTTATGTATATATACACCACATATAAGAGACGCTAGTTTGTAATTATTGATGCTCAATTATTCTTGCACACAATCATTTCTGTATACTTCTTTAGGTATTTATTTATTTAGTTGGATGATTGGATCGGGAAAATCATATATGATATTAATTATTAAATTTTCTTCAATGGAATCAATTGTGATCTGCTACCATATGTTCGATTTCATTATACTAAAGTAAAATCAAAATAACAAAAGAGAAAATAGAGAGAAAAATAAAAAGGAAAAATAAAAGGAAAGGGATTTCGTATACAATAAATGAAAACGTCTAATTAAAACCACACACACAAATATAGGACTGACAAGCTAAGTTAATAATTAATAAAAATACTAATATATCCTTACTAATAAGTTATTTAAATTACTTATAGGTTGATGCGAATGATGAGATCCGATATCTTTATTTCATCTCGCGTTTGACTCGAGTTTTATAATAATCAAAGAAAAGAAAATAACTATATATATATCTACCAATTCACATCTCAACGTTCATTCATTATCTTAGTCAAGTGTTGTACTTCGGAATGTAACCTATTATTTGAGTTATGAATTTAAAATGATTCCAATGAGCGGACATTTAAAATTTCTCGTTCTACCTTTAAAAACAACTTAAATTTAATTTTTGAAGAATTTGACGTTTTTGGATTTGAAAATCAGATAAAATTGAAAATCAGATAATAATTTTATCGTAAATCCAAATGATCAAATTCTCCCATCCAAATTCAAGAATAAGGAGGAAGAAATGCTAGTTTTCCAAGGTGAATAACATAGAGTCTTGAAGGAGGAAAAAAAGTCAAACGTATTAAAGAGAATTTGAAGTATGTATCACAAAAATTCTTACGAGACTCTTTTGTGAGTCAAAATTTATGAGATAGATCTCTTATTTAACCCGATCATTGAAAAAATAATATTTTTTTATGTTAATAATATTATTTTTCATTGTAAATATGTTAATATTTTAATTTGGACCTAACTCTACGGCCCAAAAGAAAGCTCAAGGGGGAGGATTGTTCAAGCTTATATATGAAACTCTCATGAAATCTATTGAATCGATGTGAGACACAACTAACAAAATATAAGTTGGGTCGACCAATCTCACAAGAACATAATATATATATATATATGTATATGTTGTGAAAAAGTAAAAATTTATGGTAAAAAGTAAAAACTCCAAAACTCAAAATATATCAAACTCTACACTTCACAAATATTTTTCTCTCAATTCAATTGTATTTTTTATCACAAATGAAGACCTATTTATAGATCCACATTTGAGATTAGTCCAAAAATTAAAACATCATCATCTACATCATCACACACTAATTTTCCACATTTTACAACTCAATATTCAACATTCAATATTCAACAATAATAAAATAATATATTTTCAACACTCCCCCTTGTGATGATGATCGTCATATGATGATTGTCTTTATTACGTGTTTTATGCTGCCTCGTTAAAAACCTTACTAGGAAAAACTCAGTGGGATAAAAACCATAGTAAAGAAAAAAGAGTGCAGCCACGTAAACTCCCCCTCATGTTAACATGAGTGATTCTTCATATATTCCGTAGATTGCGCATCCCAATGTTGTATATATGCTTTCTGAATATCGTCGTGGGAAGTGCCTTTGTGAAGAGATCTGATGAGTTCTCACTTGATTGAATGTAACAGATATCAATATCTTTATTCTTCTCAAGCTCTTGAGTGTATGCAAAGAATTTTGGGGGGATATATTTGGTTCTGTCACTTTTGATGTATCCTTCTTTCATTTGAGCAATACATGCAACATTATCTTCATATAATGTCACAGGCTTCTTTTCTACTGTCAATCCACACGATATTTGAATATGTTTGGTCATTGACTTTAACCATACACATTCACGACTTGCTTCATGTAATGCAATAATCTCGGCGTGATTTGATGAAGTTGTTACGAGTGTTTGTTTCTGTGAACGCCAAGAAATTGCGGTGCCTTCACGAGTAAATACATATCCGGTTTGGGAACGTGCCTTATGTGGATCAGATAAATATCCAGCATCAGCATAACCAATGATACTTTGATTGGTGTCTTTTGAGTACAAAAGTCCCAAATCTGTTGTTCCTCGTAGATAACGAAATATATGTTTAATTCCGTTCCAGTGCCTCTTTGTTGGATATGAACTGAATCTTGCCAATAAATTTACAGCAAAAGATATATCAGGTCTAGTGCAATTTGCAAGATACATAAGGGCACCAATGACACTTAGATATGGTACTTCTGGACCAAGAATAATTTCATCATCTTCACATGGATGAAATGGATCCTTTTCTATGTTTAATGATCTTACAACCATTGGAGTACTTAATGGATTTGATTTATCCATATTAAAATGTTTAAGGATCTTTTTTGTATAATTTGCCTGGTGAACAAAAATTCCACATTTTTTTTGTTCGATTTGCAAACCCAGAAAATACTTGGTTTTTCCAAGATCCTTCATTTCGAATTCTTCCTTCAAGTACATCATAACTTCTTGAATTTCTTTATTCGTTCCAATGATGTTTAAATCATCAACATATACAGCAATAATTACACATCCGGATGTTGTTTTCTTGATGAAAACACAAGGGCATATTGGATCATTTACATATCCTTTTTTCATCAAGTGCTCACTTAGCCGATTATACCACATTCGGCCGGATTGCTTTAACCCATATAATGATCTTTGCAATTTTACAGAATAAAATTCTCTGGGTTTTGAACTTTGTGCTTCAGGCATCTTAAATCCTTCAGGGATTTTCATGTATATATCACTATCAAGTGATCCGTATAAGTAACCTGTAACAACATCCATAAGACACATTTTCAAATTTTCAGACACTGCCAAACTAATCAAATATCGAAACGTAATTGCATCCATAACAGGAGAATACGTTTCTTCATAATCAATTCCAGGCCTTTGAGAAAAACCTTGTGCAACAAGTCTAGCTTTATATCTGACTATTTCATTTTTCTCATTTCGCTTTCGAATAAAAACCCATTTGTATCCAACAGGTTTTACACCTTCAGGTGTGAGGACTATAGGTCCAAAAACATTGCGTTTATTCAGCGAATCCAATTCAACCTGGATGGCATCTTTCCATTTGACCCAATCATGACGAGTTTTACATTCACCAAAAGATTTTGGTTCATGATCCTCATTTTCATTTACGATGTCACAAGCCACATTATAAGAAAATATCTCATCAATATCTTCTATGTCTTTTCGGTTCCATATTTTTCCAGTATTAATATAATTGATAGAGATTTCACGATTCTTGTCAGTTTGTGGTTCTGACAGAATATTTTCATCATCAGGTGATTCTTCTGAAACACCATTTTCTATTTTATGATCGTCGTGTTTCTCTATGCCTTTTCTTTTCCGAGGATTTTTATCCTTGGAACCGACTGATCTTCCATGATTCAAGCGTTTTATGACATCATGAGTATCTTCAATTTGTTTCTTTGGAATTTCAATTCGAGCAGGGGCATTTACAGCATGTATATATGATTTTGTTACCCCTTTTGTGTCTGCAAATGCATCTGGCATTTGATTTGCAATTCTTTGCATGTGCACAATTTGCTGTACATCTTTCTCACATTGTTTGGTCCTTGGATCCAAATGTAACAATGATGGTACATACCATGTGATTTCTTTTCGATGTGTTTCTTTTCTCCCCCTAACACTGGGAAGATTTCTTCATTAAAATGACAATCAGCAAAGCGTGTTGTAAACACATCGCCTGTCTGAGGCTCAAGATATCGAATGATTGATGGACTATCATAACCAATATAAATACCGATTTTTTTTTGTGGACCCATTTTAGATCGTTGAGGTGGTGCAATAGGCACATACACCATACATCCAAAAATTCTCAGATGAGAGATATTTGGTTCTTTACCAAATGCAAGTTGCAATGGGGAGAATTTATGATATGCACTTGGTCTGATGCGAATTAATGCCGCAGCATGTAAAATTGCATGTTCCCATATAGAAATAGGGAGTTTTGTTTTCATAATCATTGGTCTAGCAATCAGTTGTAGACGTTTAATCAATGATTCAGCTAATCCATTTTGCGTATGAACATGAGCTACAGGATGTTCAACAGTGATTCCCATTGACATACAATAATCATTGAAAGTCTGGGATGTAAATTCTCCAGCATTATCAAGTCTTATTTTCTTGATTGTATAATCGGAAAATTGATTTCACAATTTTATTATTTGAGCCATCAATCTTGCAAATGCCACATTCCGAGTTGACAATAAGCATACATGTGACCATCTGCTAGAGGCATCGATCAATACCATAAAATATCAAAATGGTCCACATGGTGGATGAAATAGCCCACAAATATTACCCTGAATACGTTCAAGAAATATGGGTGATTCAGTTTGGATTTTAGCTGGCGATGGTCTTATAATAAGTTTTTCAAGAGAACATGCTTTACATTGAAACTTATTATTCTGAAAGATCTTCTGGTCTTTCAATGGATGACCATGCGTATTTTCAATAATTCTTCGCATCATTATTGAACCAGGATGTTTCAATCGATCATGTCAATTTGTTAATATTGAAAAACTATTAACCACCATATTTGATTCGATTGGCCTTATATGTGTATAATGCAATCCAGTAGGGAGCATTGATAATTTTTCAACCACATATTTTTTTTCTGAGTTATATGTGGTAAGACACATATATTTTTGATTTCCATCAGTTATCGTCTCAGTATCATACCCATGAGAGTATATGTCATTAAAACTCAATAAATTTCTTTTCGATTGTGGTGAATATAAAGCATCATTTATCAGAAATTTTGTACCATTAGGTAACAAAAAATGTGCTTTTCCACAACCTTCAATCAAGTCTACAGGACCTGATATGGTATTCACCATTGTTTTTGTTGGTTTTATTTCCAAGAAATATCTTTCATCTCGCAGAATAGTGTGTGTTGTACCACTATCTGGTATGCAAATTTTCATGATATTATTTTCATGTTTGCTCATAGCATTTTCCATATCAAACTTCACAAAAAAATGCAATAAAGAAAAATTACGTACAATACAAATGCAAAATATAACATGCTTTATAATACAAGAATGCATGAAAAATACAAATTTGTTACAATGTAGTCCCACCAATATTTTAATCAATGTCTTCGAAATCATTCAAAAAATCTGCAGCATTGAAACTAGTTGAACCAATTAAACGGTCACTATCTTCAACAAAATTTGTCTCTTTTCCTTTTCCCTTTGTCGATTCTTTATAGAGCTTACATAGGTGCTAAGGGGTTCGACAAATATGTGACCAATGTCCTGGAGTGCCACATCTATAATAAACACTCTCAGATTTTTTTGAGTGATTTTCATTTTCACTCGTATTTTCATGCTGCCTTTTTGGTGGGTGATTCGTGATGTTTTTTTGAGATGAGTTATTGAAATAACTACCTCGATTATTTTCATATCCACGGCCACGACCACGACCACGACCGCGATAATTTTTACGTCCACGCCCATTTCCTCGACCTCGTCCACGACCAAAATCTGGTCTATGCCTTTGATTTTGGTTTTCATTTTTTATTACGACATTTGCTTCAGGAAATGCCGTTGATCCAGTGGGTCGGGATTGATAATTTCTTACTAACAATTCGTTGTTCTTTTCCGCCACAAGAAGACATGCGATTAGTTCGGAATATCTCAAAAATCCACGCACTCTATACTGTTGTTGTAGAGTTATATTCGATGCGTGAAAAGTGAAAAATGTTTTCTCAAGCATTTCCATCTCCGTGACTTCAAGTTCACAGAATTTCAATTGTGAGACTATTCGATACATCGCTGAATTATAATCACTGACTTTTTTAAAGTCTTGGAATCTTAACATATTCCATTCATCACGGGCGGTCGGGAGTATAACTTCCCTTATATGCTCAAATCTTTCTTTCAGCCCTTTCCATAAAATCATTGGGTCTTTTTCTGTGAGATACTCACATTTCAATCCTTCATCAAGATGTCTACGTAAGAAAATCATAGACTTTGCCTTTTCTTGTGAGGATGATATATTATTTTCTTTTATGGTATCACTTAGACCCAATGACTCAAGATGCATTTCTACATCGAGAGTCCATGACATGTAATTCTTTCCGGTGATATCGAGCGCAACGAATTCAATCTTTGTCAAGTTTGACATGGTGGTACTAGAAAAATAACAATGCATTTTATTAGTTAATTTCTATTAGTATGACAATACAAAATAATGGAAGAACGTAGATTACAAGTGCGTATATAAATAGATAAAAAAGTCTGTGGTGAAAAATTGCCGGTGAATACAAAACTCGTGAGCATGATGATCATAGTCGTTATGAAAAATATCCTTATAAATGCCATCATCTCCATCTTCGAAAAAACCGAGGATAAAATATTTTGAGAGAAAGAATGAATTTTGGTGTGATTGAAAATAAGTTTGAGTGATCATATATATAGGCAAAAAAACTAGCCGTTTATGACCGTTTGTGACCGTTGGGGGTAAGAAAAATCGAGTATGTGTTGAATAAAAATTTTGTGATAATGATGCAATGCATATAATGATAATCATAATTAAATAATTATGTATATCATATCACATTATTATAAGGTCGGTGTCGTAGACAACCTTTTATATAATATTGTGAAATTATACTAATAAAGTTAGTATAAAGTCAGGTATAGTATATCATATCACATTATTATAAAATCGGTGTCGTATACAACCTTTTATATAATATTGTGAAATTATACAAATATGATTATAATGTTTAAAAACTTTAGAGGCTTTTATACTTGTCGTATCCCTTACCGGGAGTGTGGGATGTCGTCTTAACATCCTCCCAGGATTTATAACAAGTTTTTAAAAAAAACATAACATGATATTATATATTAAATATATACACAATAAAAATATATAAACAGTCAAATAAAAATTCTTACATGTTGAATATTTTTATCTTCTCTTTGTGTTTTGGAGCGTCGGAAATCTTCGAGCGATCGTGCTGATAATGTGTTGTGAAAAAGTAAAAATTTATGGTAAAAAGTAAAAACTCCAAAACTCAAAATATATCAAACTCTACACTTCACAAATATTTTTCTCTCAATTCAATTGTATTTTTCATCACAAATGAAGACCTATTTATAGATCCACATTTGAGATTAGTCCAAAAATTAAAACATCATCATCTACATCATCACACACTAATTTTCAACATTTTACAACTCAATATTCAACATTCAATATTCAATAATAATAAAATAATATATTTTCAACAGTATATATATATATATATATAATGTATATATGTATATGTATAATGAATAAAGCATGATAGTGATCAGTGTTGGACAAGCGAAATATTCAAAGTTTGAGATGATTTTCAGTGGAATTACGTAGGAATAAAATATATCAGTATGATTAACATTCAATTCAAAATTGTTTGACGAGATACAAATTTTAAACGCTTCAAATATATAAGGGGAAATAGTTGGAAATTACGTAAAGTGCTATGACGTATATATGTTTGATCATATTCTTTAATGAGATGTATTTTCACGTAAGTTCATTTTATTTTAAGATTGTGCTGTCCCCTTTTTTTTTAAAAAAAATAAATTAACTAATAGTACTTTGGGATTTGAACTATGTTAATCTAAAAAAATTTATTTACAAATTAAGAATTAAGATAGGGGTTGGGGTGAACATAACATTAATGAAAATTATTGTTTCCACGTCCTTATTTCATGACATTTACCTTATTGGAGTTATATATTCTTGTGTTATTCACATCTTTCAATTTACTAGTAAAAGTGACGTGTGTTGCACGTGAGAATGCTTTTTATTATCGATAAACGTTGTTAAATAAATGAGTTGAGATGACAAGAGAAGAGATAAATATGCAGTTAGTTAATAATTTTCATGATATTTCATAAATATTAAATTCAATGTAATATGATAATTACAACATGTATTATAAAATGAGTGTGAAGAATCTTTGTTGAAAGATTTTATATGTTACAAGTCTAATTGAATTTATATACGTTGTTGCAAATAATAATTATAACAAATACTATAATTTTTTATAAATTAGACATTAAGGAAAATATATAATTTTTTTTAAAAAGAGGAAAATATATAATTTGATGTCGTGAAATATTTAATACATAAAATTTAAGAAAAAATATATCAAATAATATACAGTTTTGAAAAATTATTTTACAACTACTGGTTTTGAGAAAATAATAATAATACAAATAATGCATTCTAAATTTCAAATTAAATTACAACGTCTTGTCTTGTTTATATAACAATTTTTTCCTTCTTTCACAATTTTTCGTTTACAGTACACTATAAAAAAATTATTTTCTCATAATCTTCGATAATAATTTTTGTGTTTTATCTATCAATTATTTTTATTTTTATATCTTTATTCTTTGATTCTTTTGTAGGATTATGCTGAATTTTTTTTTTTTGCAAGAGTATAATCAATGTTATTGGACGTTTTTTCTATTTTTAATTTAATGTTAATTTGTTCGAAATCCACTATTGCAATAATTTTTTTTGCTAAATTTTTACTCAAATTTTGAATGTTTTTGATTAAAAATGTTAACATTTCATCTTGTATTTCAACTGTCTTATCCATTTTGAGAATAAATGTATATTTTTTTTAATTTAGTTCCTTTAAAATTTTGCATTATTTTGAAGTGATGTTGTCTTATAAATAAAAAAGATTTTATTAATAATTTTTAATAATATAGAGGACCGAGAGTTTGTTGCTTTACCAAAAGTTATAACTGACGATAATAATGCAACTCAAATTAATCTTTTAAACCGCACAACAATCAAACGTCATGGTTTGATTGTTTTACACAGCAAGGACAATTATTGCACTCAACAATCTTCATTGCACTTCTTGTAATCAATGAGAATCGAACACATGACCTTATCTTTGATATCAATTGTATGACCGATCGCTTGTCACTTTACCAAAAGTTTACAGTTTCAATTTACAGTCATCATTATAACAATTTAAAATAATACATTATCAATAACTCATGTTATCCTATAGATATAATGTTTAAATTTTAATATAGTTTTATTTTGGAACAATATTGATATTGATTCTTATGCAATTATTAACTCGAATTTCAATTATTTGGTTGATTAATATTGAGCAAGTATGACATTTCTGGTACCATGCATTTGTTTTATTTATTTTTTTTTTATGTATGTTGCTATATATGATTTATTATGTATTTGCTAATAAGTGAGATATGTTAATCAAATTAAATAAAATATTCATTTTGTAATGTTCTAATTTATGCGTTAATTACTTGTTTAAAATATTAATTTATGTAATAAAAATAATAGCATATATAATGCATTCTAAACCTTAATTTAAATTATTAATAAATATTTTCCTCTATATAATGAAGTTTTATCTATTTTACGATTTTTTTCCATTTATCATTCATTATTTTTCTCTATGAAAAAATCAATATTCTTATCATCTTTATTAACAACAATTTATATGGTGGGTTTGACCAAACATGAAGATCCACTTGGACTTGTTTGTGAACACGTTTGAGCGAGTCTAAATTCGTTTCTTCGGGACGGGTTTAATACAAGACTAAGTTTAAACCCGGTCTATTATCATCACTTTATTGAAGTGTTGTCGTTCTGATAATATATATACTATTTGAAAGAAGAAACTATTACATGTTTAGTTATGGAATCAATATAATCTTTAACATTGCAACTAATAAGTATTTCAAATACTTAAAAAAATATTTTGGTATTTCACGGGACTTTATAAATAATACTTTATAAAATATTAGAAATCTGATAGTTTTAATTACAAGACCATCTCATAATTTTTTTAAAATGGTTTTAGCTTTTATGTGAAGGAAAATTAGTTAAAATTTTAATTTCAACTTTTATATATGTGATATGTGTGTGTTGATGTATTTTTTTATTTATTATTTTATATTAAAACTTGACTATATTTGAATTGATTTATTTCAACATCTGTATATTATTTAATTAACACACACACACACACACACACACATATATATATATATATATATATATATTAATAACTTTTCCAAATCTAATATTTTTATATATTTAAATATGAACTCATGATATAATTGATTATCTAAATAAGTCCTTACACGAATTAAAATATATAAGATTTTTTTAAAAAAAAATATGTTTATTCAGTATACAAACAAATACAAATCAAGAATTGGTGTTTCAATATTTTAAGAAACTGAATAGTATTTAATTAAGATTTTGTGAATTTTTGTAAAAATATTTATGAAAAAAATATATTCACTTTATCTACAAGAAAATAAAAAACAAAGTGTTTTGAAATTTTAATTTTTTTGAAAACTGAATTTTTGTATAATATGTACATACATTTTCAATTTTGATCTTATCATAATAATCGATTTTACATATAATATAAATATTGATCATTTTATCGACAAAAAAATAAAAAAACAAAGTATTTAATTAAGTATTTTAATCTTTTTTGGAAACTGAATCCTTATCTAATTTGCATACACTTTGTCAATTTTGACATTATCATAATAATCAATATAATCTTTAACATTGCAACTAATAAGTATTTCAAGTACTTAAAATATATTTTGGTATTTCACGTGACTTTATAAATAATACTTTGTAAAAGATTAGAAATATGATATTTTTAATTGCATGACCATCTCATAATTTTTTTAAATAGTGTTAGGATCGGTTGAAAGTCTAGAGGGGAGGTGAATATACTTTCAAACAGTTTAATAGGAAATACTGAACTCGATCGGTTTAATGAATGAGTTCGAGGCTTATCTTAGTGTCAGATGCAGTTTGGCAAACAAAATATGTGCGAAAATATGTCAAGCTGCATATTTAAAACACTGAGTGAATATCATATTAGGGTGTACGTGTGGTAATGGTGAGTAAACTGAAATGACACAGGTAGTTGTTTATGGATGTTCGGAGATTTCAAACACTCCTACGTCACCCCTTATTCCACCTTGGAAGGATATCACTAGAAAAATTTGATTTATACAAGAAATTTGCACAAACCCAATCCAATTTAGGACTTAGACACTGCCTAAACAAGAACTCCTAGTACAACACTTTTAGTTTCAGTCCTAGACTGATAAGTGAATAGAATGAATACAACTCGAAATTCTTAGCACAAAAGATGATCCTACAATGATCAGAATAACACTTCAGAGTTTGTGCTTTGAGTTCCTTGATCAAATCTTGAGCGTAAAAAGCTTTTAGTATTCTCGCAAGAATGACAGAGTTTTCAGAACATCAGTGGTTCCTGAGATTGATCAAGATCTCTATTTATACCCTTTGGATTGCCAACTGTCATAAATTCAAATTGCGTTTTAGATAGGATTTAAATTATTCCCGTTGGATTTGTCACCATCATCAACGATTTCTGGAGCCGACATTCCCTTAGTATCGCGGCACTACCTTCTGCAGAGATGTCAGAGTACGGATGATTTTATCCAGAAATGGCACGGTAGTAAACTGTTGTGGATAAACTGATGCAGTCAGTTTGGCAAGGGTAACTGATGGATTCAGTTTAGCGAGGTAAACTGATTTGCATCCCTTAGACAGTTGAGCGCGGTCGTTGAGTTTGTGATGGTATCAGTTTAGCGATTCAGTTTATCGATTTAGTTTATCGAAGTAAACTGCATCCCTTAGCCATGTGGTCGTTGATAGTGACGTCATCATTTCCGAATATCAGTTTAGCTCTCTTTGATTGCTCAATTAGTTTGGCTTTCTTTTGTAAATACCAAAACTAAATTTTCCAACAATTTTCCCCTTTTTGGTGTTTATCAAAACTTTGAGACTTATCATGATAAACTGATATTTCAATTTAAACTCGATTTTTTCATACTGGTTGCAATGTTCTTGTAAATCTTCATCAACGAGTTCTTATAAATCTTCCCTCTTTTTGATAAACTGAAAAATAAAGATCCGGAAGGAGAGATATAGGAGTAGAGAACATAATAGTCTCGACGCAATAAAAGATAAACTATCTTCGATCGAAAGAGGACCTGTGGAATGATAAGCTGCGAGATGGTTGATGAGCTGCTGAGGTGTTAAGATGTAGAGCTTGAGCTTCATGTTGAGTTCACAAAATATTCTGAGATAAGATTGCCAAGTATTGAGTTGCCGAGAAATTCCTTGAAAATTTGATTGAACTGAAGTGTGAAAAGATTGAAAAAATTCATTCAATTTGTCAACTTTTGTTTCCAAAGACTGATGAGAATTTTGTAGTTGAGACATGGAGCTTGTCAGTTGATTTGAGTCTACTAGAATTTTATCCAATAATGCAAATTTTTCTTGAAGTTTACCTAGCTCAGCACTCATTGATTGACTCAGAAAAGAGATGTTGTTGTTGGTTGTTTGTTGATTTTCTTTGAGACTAGTGACAGTCTTGGATATGGCATAGTCTGAGTTTTCAATATGAGAAATCGCCTGATACCAATCATCATCATTCGTTGATGTGGGTGATGGAGTTCCTTTACCAATGAATGAGAGATTTTCTTTGGTGAAATCTGTCTTCTATCCTTTAGGAGGAGATGGAGGTGCAGTTGCGATTATTTCAACCTTCTATTTTCCTTTGTCCTGATGAGTTGATGATTCAGGGACTGTATGAACAATCATTGCTAGAGTTTGAGATAAAGTCTCAGTCTCAATAGCTTTGTCATTAAGAGATGAATCATTGATGATTTGTACATGTGTTGATGATTCATGTACTGGTTCTTGAAGTTGTTCATCATTAATAAGAATTGGCGTGACTGATGGATCATCAGTTGAATTGGATGTCCGAAGTGCTTCTTCATCAATAGACTTGGTTGGAGCAGGTGTGTCATCAAATTGAGATGGAATTTCCAAAATGTGTGAGACTTCCTTTGATTCTGTCAGATCTTGTTCATTGGGAGTTGAGAAGGATAACTCATCTATTTGAGACATGTGTGGTTCTGTGATTTTCTTCTGAGATAAAGTGAATGTCTCAACTGTGTGGTCAATAATTTGAAAGGATGGTACTTCCATAGTGATCGGTTGAGGTTCTTCAGGTTCCTCTTGGAAAGATAGTGGAGACACAACTTCTTCCATAGATGGTGCGGTTAATAAAGGAGTTGGATGATCCTCAGCTTCAATATGAGAGATGACTTCATCAACGTTCATTAGTTGAAGCTCGGGTAGAGCAGTTTTAGTGCCTGAGGTATGCAGCTGCTGCTCAATGGATGTATCTGTTGTATTGGGAGCAACTGAAGTTTCTCTTTGAAGTTCTTCAAACATCTGATCAATTGAATGGTTGGAGGATTCAGTGGAAGTGAGGCTTTTCTTGCTTTTCTTGTGTTTGGATTTGGATGTGGAGTGTGATTTGTGTTTCTTCCAAACAAAGATCTCTGGAGTTTCCAAAGTTTGATCAGTATCCCAGAATTTTACTTCCGTTTGTATATTGATGAGATCAGTTTGCAGTTGAGTAAAAATGGCTCGATCTTCATAAGAGGTTCTGGCACGTGGATCATAATTCCTTTGAAATTCATCAACAATTTCACTCAGTTTCTTGATCCTTAAGAGATCATAGAAGTACTTTCTTATCAATGCATCTTGAATGTTGGAATTCTTGACTACCCTCAGCACGATTTCTTCAAGTTTGATAAATTTAGACAGCTCATTCTTTTTGGTGATATGTCTGGCCAATGTAGAGGTCCTATATTTGCGCCAGGTATCAAAGATTTCAGCAGTGCACTTCTCAGCATATTCAAGTACCTCATCCATGGTTAAGTCAATTTGAAGTTGAATAGCATTGGATGGCCTGTCATGATCAGAGGAGGATGCTATTTGATAACTTCCTGTAGCCAAGTCCAAACCTGAGTGAGTATACTCAACAATTTGTTTTGAAGATAAACCACCAATTGGTATAGCTGGAGGCAAGACTACTATTGGTGAGATATATTGGAAAGGTGCCTTATGAGTTTTAACAATTGTTTCCAAGTCTTCATGTGTTTGAATTTCTAAAGAGGGTTGAAGACTCTGAAGTGGTTCAATCATCATTGGTTGTTTTCCCTTTGAATCTGTTTTGTCTTTTAGCTCCTCAGCTGTTTTATCAACGAAATGTGCATCTTTAGTTGATGCCATATTCACTTGTTTAGGAATCATAGAGATGATCAGTTTAAATGGAGATTAGATAGCCTTTGCTTGTAGAGTTCTGGTCCACTTGTTTTGGGGCTTTGTCACAACTTCTTCACTGTCAGTGTCCTCACTGTCATATATAAAAAGATTTCTCTTCTTTTTGGCTGGTTTCTTCACTGGTGTTTTTTGTATTTTTGCAATAGTTAAATCAGTTGATTCTCTGGATTGAAAGTTTTCCAGATACTCAACATTCAAAACTCTAAGCTAGTGCAGTTGAGAAGATGCTTGAAGAGTAATTCCGAGAGTTTCAAGGAGTTGACTGGCTTGTAGTATATATCCAGAAGATTGCTTTGTGGGTCTCATCATTTGAACAAAGATATTAAAAATGATATTACTCCAATTGATCTTTACACCTTTCATGATAGCAATCATTACTTTGAACTTTCCAACAGTTAACTTGGCAAAGGATCCTCCTTTTGCCAAAATACTCTTGACAACAATATCAGCTAGCATTTGATATTCAGGCTTTAGGTCTCTTTTGAACCCAGACAGAGAAATCGGTTGACTTGAGCCAGAAAATATGCTTTGCATTTCAGTGATATCAGTAGTTGATATAATATTGAAGTCAGTATTACCTGAAGTATGTAAACTGAAAGTGTTGGAAAATAATTCTTCACTAATTTGAATAGTGTTTTCGCCGAGAGAAAGTAACAGCATGCCATCATCTTTGAGCGTACAGTTGTTATATAATGATATCAAATCCATTTTATAGATATTCAAATTTTTGATATCCAAAAAAGGACGAAGTCCAGATTGTTCAAGGGCTGTGCAAACCTTGGTTATGTCTGGTTTATCCATTCCATACAGAGATTCAAAGTCGACGGCGAGAGCATTGAGAATGTAAACTGCAGATGAAGTAGCCATTGACGTAGTACCTGTGAGTTAATAGAGAAATTTTTATGAAGTTAGTTTAGGCTTTTAGGGTTTATGAAAAACTAATATGGTGTATGATGGGTGACTTGGTCAAGACGACACAAGAATGATGTGGTACACAGAACAATTTGAAATTCAATAAATAGTACATTAAAGCGGGAGATAGTACACATATTTCCCTCTAAAAATGCTACACGTTTCAACTATAAATAGTGAAATACAGTAGGATAACCGTTTTTATAACTTTAGTTTGAGCAGAGAAATATGAGTGACAATGTTCTCTTGTTCGGTTTTGGTCAAAGTTCATACGTGGTATGTGGAGCATGTCGAGAGAGTTACTTTGAAATTGAAAATAAGAGGATCGAGGAAAGGGTGTATGAAAAGGTGATGAAAGTCTGGTTGAAGATAGAAGAACTCCACATGTATCATGATGCTCAGTTTCCTCCGAGGAAATTTAATGATGCAAAGGAGATAACTCAGAGAGCGATGTACTACATGATAGCACTGGACACATTTGAACTCAGAGACATTTTTAAGGATAAAAATGTTCTCTATATGATGCTTAGTAAAGAGTACATCACATTGGTTCACATTGCCTCAGATGAGCTAATGGATCCCTCAGTTTCTCCTCTACGAGCATGGGTGACGAACTGGAGTTTTGAATTTTTTCTCAAGATGAGGGAAATAAAAAGTGTTTGATTGTAGCCTTTGATTTTGAGTATTTAATAAAAAAAAATTTGCTAAACTGATATTGTACATGAGCTGTTTACCTAAATTGTTTTAATGCAACTGCTAAATTAACAAAGGTAAACTGCAATGTGTAATAATAAGCACGAAAAACTATGTTATCAGATAATTATTACATGCAATCAAATTTCAGAGATATTTTGTCATGAACAGTGCCTTATTGTGTGAAAGCATACGTAATAGACTCTTTATATTTTGAGTAAATTTAAATGTAATAAATGTAAGAGACTTTTCGATGTCTGAGCTTTTGGTCTATAAAAAGGAGAGATTAAGATATGCATGTAGATATCAAATCAAATAAGCAAAATAAGAAAAAAAAATGGATAATTGGAGAATTGCTCATGAAGATTTCATCGAGGAAAAGCTTGCTCGTCTTCGAGCAAAACTGATACGGATGCAGTTCAGAGGCCCGAATGCCCTTGGTCCTGACGAGGTTCGTCGTCTTGAGAAGTATAAGCAGGTGCTTGGGTTTAAAAACCCTGCGTATGTCCTTGGCCGAGAGGGCATACAGCTGCTGCTCTTGAAGAAGGAGTTGAAGGTGGTGAACCCTTCTCAATGGTTTGGAGGAGGTGGAGGATGGACCGCTGGAGGAGAATCTTCTTCTGTGAAAAATAGGTGTGGAAAATAAAATCGATATTGTAAATGGTGTTTATTAATAAAATATGCTATTTTGTGGTATATGGTGTTATTTTTTATATCTGTTATAAGCCTAAAAGATAAACTGCAAAAGAATTATCAGTATTCCCCCTTAATATATGCTTATACCAAGTTAAATAGATAAGGAGAGTTTTAAAGCAACGTAAACAAGTATAATAAAATATCTCCAAAAAAATCAGTTTAATGATTTTGCAAAGAGTTCAGTTTAGGTCATGCTAAACTGTTTAGACAATTTGCAACGTATAAACTAATTTTAAGTCAATTCAATAAGTCCTAAAATATTTCGAAAGTAAGAAAACTTAGAATCTAGGAGTGGTTTGGTAAAGATTTCAGCAGTTTGTTGCTCCGTTGATATATGCTCCAGTCGGATATTCTTCTTGAGTTCATGATCACAGATAAAATGATGTCTAACTTGGATATGGTTTGTTATTGAATGAAGAATGGGGTTGTAAGTGATTGCAATTGTGATGTTGGTGAATCCTGTTCTTCAATTCCATAATCTCTCAACTGTTGTTGAATCCAGAGCAGTTGAGCACAATAAATTCTTGCAGCTAAGTACTCAGCTTCTGTTGTAGAGGTCGCAATGGATGTTTGTTTCTTGCTAAACCATGAAATCAGTCTATTCCCAAGGAATTGACATGATCCACTTGTACTTTTTCTATCCAATTTACATCCAGCATAATCAGCATCTGAATATCCAACTAGATTGATGGAGTTATGCTTAGCATACCACAGACCAACATTCTGAGTTCCTTTAAGATACCTTAGTATCCTTTTGCCAGCTATGAAGTGGGACTGCTTAGGATTAGACTGAAATCTAGCACATAAGCAAACTGCAAAGACAATGTCAGGTCTACTGGCTGTTAAATAAAGCAATGGACCTATTATACCTCTATACATTGTTGCATCAACTGATGTTTCCCCTTCGTCTTTGTCAAGCTTAATTGATGCACCTATGAGAGTTGTTGCAACTGTGAAGTTTTCCATACCAAACTTTTTGATCAGTTCTTTGGTATACTTAATTTGGCTTATGAATGTCCCATTTTCCATTTCTCGAACTTGTAATCTAAGAAAGAAATTTAGTTCACCCATCATGCTCATCTCGAATTTTTCCTGCATTAGCTTAGAAAATCTTGTGCACAGTTTGGGGTTAGTTGACACAAAAATGATATCATCAACATATATTTGAACTTGCAATGTGTGATCACTTTTTGTGAATTTAAACAAAGTTTTATCAACTGTGCCTATTGTGAACTCGTGTTCAAGAAGGAATTTAGTTAAAGTGTCATACCAAGCTCTAGGAGTCTGTTTCAGTCCATAAAGAGCTTTGTTTAAATGGTATATATGGTCTGGAAATTGATGATTTTTAAATCCCGATGGTTGTTCAACAAAGACTTCCTCTTGAAGTTTTCCATTTAAGAAATCACTTTTGAAGTCCATTTGATAAACTTTGAAATCCTTGAAGGAGGCATACGCAATAAATATTTTTAAGGCTTCCAGTCTAGCTACTGGTGCATAAATTTCATCATAGTCAATTCCTTCTTCTTGCATGTACCCTTGAGCTATTAATCTTGCTTTATTCCTGACTACATTTCCTTCTTCATTAAGTTTGTTTCTGAAGACCCATCGAGTGCCAATGACTGACTGATGTGTTGGTCTTGGAAAAAGATCCCGTACTGAGTTTCTAGTAAACTGATTTAATTCTTCTTGCATAGCCTCTATCCAACAGCTGTCAGCCAGTGCATTTTCAATTTTCTTGGCTTTTCTTGGGATATAAAGGCTGCATGAAGAAGTTCTTTAATCATTTGTCCTCGAGTCCTTAGTGGTGCTATAGGATTACCTATCACCGAACTGAGTGGATGCTTTTTGGACCAATTTAGTCTAATATTAGGCTGATTTTCACTATTCACTTGTGCCTCTAGATCTTGATTATTCATGTTGTCTTGGTCAAGCTCTGTGTCTTCAGAATGTGTGTGATGATCTTGAGTCTCATGATGCTGCTCTTCATTATTCTCAACTGTGTGAGTTTGGTGAATATCAACTAGTTGATCAATGTTATGATCCTCAACTACTGGGTTCACTAGTTCAGGTTCAGGAGATTGAAGTGTTCTGGTAGGTGGTGAAACTTCGTCTTCACTTTCATCCAGACTATCATTGTCTAATTGTATTTTCTGAAATAGATCTGGGAGTTGATGAGTATTAGTTGCAATGTCAGTAGTTAAATCTTCATCAAATATAACATGAATTGATTCTTCAACATATAAAGTTCTTCTGTTGAAAACTCTATATGCTTTTCTAATTGAGGAGTATCCCAGAAATATACCCTCATCTAACTTTGCATCAAATGCAGACAGATGACTTTTACCATTGTTGTGGATGTAGCATTTACTCCCAAAAATCTTGAAATATGATACATTAGGTTGTTTGCCATTCCAGATCTCATATGGGGTTTTAAAAAATTTCTTGCATATCATTGATCTGTTCTGAGTGTAGCAAGTAGTGTTCACAGCTTCTACCCAAAACCTTTTAGAGACTTTGGAGTCAGCTAACATGGTTCTCGCAGCTTCTTTAAGAGTATGATTTCTTCTTTCTGCAACACCATTTTGTTGTGGTGTTCTAGATGCTAAGAATTCATGTTTGATTTCATAATGCTCTAAAAATGAAGATAAAGTTTGATTGACAAATTCAGTTCCTCTTTCACTTCTGATTTTTTCAATCTTACTTGATTTTTTGTTAAAAAGTCTTTTAAAAAATTTTATCAGTTGAGAAGCAGTTTGGTCTTTTGATTTTAAGAAAATGACCCAAGTAAAACGTGAGTAGTCATCAATGATGACAAGAGTATACCTCATTCCCCCTAAACTTGTTACTGGAATTGGACCAAATTAGTCCATGTGCAATAGTTCCAAGCATCGGGAATATGATTTTTAACCCTTGTTTTTAAAATATGACCTAAATTGCTTCCCAAATTGACAAGCTGAGCAAACTTTGTTTTTGGAAAAATCAATTTTAGGCAGGCCTGTTACTAGCTCGAGCTTACTCAGACTGGAAATTGATTTGAAGGTGACTCAGTCGCTTGTGCAAGATCCAGTTGCGCTTGGAATTGGAAGCTACGAGGCAAACTTGTTTGCTAGACTGAATGTTCCAACATACTTTATATGTGTTTTCACATCTGTTTCCTGTCAAAATGATGTTACCAGAGACATCTTTAACAATGCAATTTAGCTGTTGAAATTCAACAGAGTGCCCATAGTCACACATTTGACTAATGCTGATTAAGTTATATTTCAGAGTCTCAACCAATAGAACATCTTGAATGATAATGTTATCGTGGATAATCTTACCCTTACCCACAGTCTTACCCTTTGATTTGTCACCAAATATGATAGTGGGACCATGGTATTTAACGAGTTCAGACAGTAGTTTATCATTTCCAGTCATGTGTCTTGAACATCCACTGTCTATGTACCATGATTCATCCTCATTTTCCTTGGTACCTGCTACCTGCATTCACAAGGTTGAATAACTTTTGGTACCCACATTTATTTGGGTCCACGAGGGATTAATCATTTAGGAACCCAAACCTGGAATACTTTAACCAGTTTACCAGTTTTTGTGTTCCTATAGGTGCGTACTAAGTTAGATGCTCTAGATGGTGGAGTGTGATGTGCTTGTGAGACCATATGTTGTTTGCATTTTTCAGTATCCTTGAAGTTTCTATATCTCTTTTGAACTAGACGTTGATTATGGTATTGACTTCGATTTCCTCTCATAGAATTAGGTTGATATGCATTAGTCCGTTTAGGACTTTTAGCAGTCTCTACCTTAGTTTCCTGAGGATTGAAGCCGATACCAAATTTTTTTATGTTTATCTGCTTTATTTGCTGCCAAGTCATTAGGATATGTTTTTCATTTTCATTTTTCCTAAATGCTCGTACAAAGTTTATGCATTTACCTTTGCACATGTTCAGTTTGGGTAGAGTACTTGATTCACCAGTTTCTACCGTTTTACCATATCCAAGACCAGTTTTGTCATGGAGAGGTCTTTGTGAATCATTCATTTCTGTCAACAGGCTCGAAGGTTTATTCCATGATCTTACTAATTCATCCATGTTATCTTTTTCTGTTGTAAGATTCATGATGTTGATCTTGAGTTGTTCATTCTCAGTTTGGAGTACATCAATCTCTATTTCAAGACAGTTTATCTCAACTGATTGTTCCCAAGAGGGTTCAGTTGAGGCATCTTGCAGATCCTTTTGCTTGGCTCTGACTTCATCGAATGCTAAGGACAGTTGATGATGCTCATTTGTCATATCATGAAGAGCTTTGATCAGTTCCTCTCTGGTAAATTCCTCAGAGCTGAAATCAAATACATGTTCACTAGTGGATGGAAGCTCATGATCATTTGCCATAAGACACTTGACCTCTTCTTCATCATAATTGGAACTGGAGGAACAATTGGATCCCTCTGAATCACTATCTATTTCTGCCCACTTGGTTTTGCTATCCTTTGCAACCAATGCTTCATGTTTCTATCTCGAAGTGTGTCTAGCATCCCTTGAACTTCTTATTTTGTCAAAGTTCTTCGGTTTGGGACAATCAGCAATGAAATATCCTGTTTTCCCATAGTTGAAGCAACTTCTTGGTTCTTCGACTGCATCTTTCTTTTGAATATTTCTTCTGTAGGATCCTTCTTGGTTTCTTCTAATGAATGTTCCGAACTTCTTCACAAACAAGTACATGGCATCACTGCTCAGTTGTTCTGCTGATTTTTCTGATTTAACTGGTGACTCTATTTTTACTGCGGTCAAGGCCTTGGTCAGTTGTGAGGTAGACTGATCTTCTTCTCGAGTTTGCAACTCGAATTCATAGGCCTTTAAATCTGCAAACAGATCATGCAGCTCTAGTTTCTTCAAGTCCTTCGATTCTCTCATGACCATTGTCTTCACATCCCATTCTTTGGGAAGTCCTCGAATTACTTTGAGAATAACTTCCCTGTTGGGATATGTTTTTCCCAATCCATTAAGCTCAATAACAATGCTGCTTACTCTATCATCAAATTTTGTCATTGATTCACCCGGTTTCATCCTGATGTTGTCAAATTTTTGAGTGGCAACAGACAGTTTGTTTTCCTTCGTCTGTTCATTTCCTTCACAGAGTTGAATCAATTTCTCCCATATTTCTTTCCCGGTTTTGCATGTATTGATTTTGCTAAAGGTGTTCTTGTAAAGAGTTTTATACAAGATGTCTTTAGCCACATTGTCAAGATTTGCCTTCTTTTTTGTCTTCAGCAGTCCATTCGATTCTTGGTTTCTCAATATATTGTGGACCACCTCCAGAAAGAGCTATAACAGTATTGATCTTGGTGATTGCAAGGGGTCCATCAGTGATGGCAAAACACATGTCATCGTCTAGTGCTGATAGATGTGCTTGCATACGAATCATCCAGTCATCAAAGTCTTTTTTTGAGAACATAGGAATTTTACTAAACGAAGTCATTTCGGTACAGTGTTTAAGAGTAAGATAATAACCTCTCTGATACCAATTGTTAGGATCGGTTGAAAGTCTAGAGGGGGTGAATATACTTTCAAACAGTTTAGTTTGAAATATTGAACTCGATCGGTTTAATGAATGAGTTCGAGGCTTATCTTAGTGTCAGATGCAGTTTGGCAAACAAAATATGTGCGAAAATATGTCAAGCTGCAGATTTAAAACACTGAGTGAATATCAGTTTAGGGTGTACGTGTGGTAATGGTGAGTAAACTGAAATGACACAAGTAGTTGTTTATGGATGTTCGGAGATTTCAAACAATCCTACGTCACCCCTTCTTCCACCTCGGAAGGATATCACTATAAAACTTTGATTTATATAAGAAATTTGCACAAACCCAATCCAATTTAGGACTTAGACACTGCCTAAACAAGAAATCCTAGTACAACACTTTCAGTTTCAGTCCTAGACTGATAAGTGAATAGAATGAATACAACTCAAAATTCTTAGCACAAAAGATGATCCTACAATGATCAGAATAACACTTCAGAGTTTGTGCTTTGAGTTACTTGATCAAATCTTGAGCGTAAAAAGCTTTTAGTATTCTCGCAAGAATGGAAGAGTTTTCAGAACATCAGTGGTTCCTGAGATTGATCAAGATCTCTATTTATACCCTTTGGATTGCCAACTGTCATAAATTCAAATTGTCTTTCAGATAAGGTTTAAATTATTCCCGTTGGATTTGTCACCATCATCAACGATTTCTGGAGCCGGCATTCCCTTAGTATCGCGGCACTACCTTCTGCAGAGATGTCAGAGTACGGATGATCTTATCCAGAAATGGCACGGTAGTAAACTGTTGTGGATAAACTGATGCAGTCAGTTTGGCAAGGGTAAACTGATGGATTCAGTTTAGCAAGGTAAACTGATTTGCATCCCTTAGACAGTTGAGCGCGGTCGTTGAGTTTGTGATGTTATCAGTTTAGCGATTCAGTTTATCGATTTAGTTTATCAAAGTAAACTGCATCCCTTAGCCATGTGGCCGTTGATAGTGACGTCATCATTTCCGAATATCAGTTTAGCTCTTTTTGGTTGCTCAATTAGTTTGGCTTTCTTTTGTAAATATCAAAACTAAATTTCCCAACAAATGGTTTTAGCTTTTATGTGAAGAAAAATTAATTATATTTTTAATTTCAAATTTTATATATATGATATGTGTGTGTTGATGTATTTTTTTTTATTATTTTATATTAAAACTTCACTATATTTGAATTGATTTATTTCAACATCTGTATATTATTTAATTAACATATATATATATATATATATATATATATATATTAATAACTTTTCCAAATCTAATATTTGTATATATTTAAATATGAACTCATGATATAATTCTTTACTTTAATAGGTCCTTACACAAATTAAAATATATAATATTTTTTAAAAAAAAATATTTTTATTCAGTATACAAACAAATAAAAATCAAGAATTTGGTGTTTCAATATTTTAAGAAACTGAATAGTATTAATTAATATTTTTTTGAATTTTTTTTAAAAATATTTGTGAAAAAAATATATTCATTTTATCTACAAGAAAATTAAAATTAAAGTCTTTTGATATTTTAGTTTTTTTGAAAACTGAATTTTTATATAATATGCACTTTTTTTTTAATTTTGATCTTATCATGATAATCGATTTTACTTATAAATATTGATCACTTTATCTAAAAAAAAATAAAAAAACAAAGTATTTAAGTATTTTAATCTTTTTGGAAACTGAATTCTTATCTAATTTGCACACACTTTGTCAATTTTGACATTATCATAATAATCTATTTTACATATAATATAATATTGATTTACGTTTATGTCTTATAACTAAAGTGTTGTTTTTACTTTTATAACCCTATATATTTTTATATGATTTTACTTATAGTGTAAATAAAGGACAACGTTGTTGTAACACCCGGTATTTTTAAATACGTAAATCCGCAAGCATAATTAGGATATTTAATTATTTAAATTTTAGATTTATGGGTTAAATAATTATGTGAATTATTTGTGCATGATTTAATTTATTTTTAAGCATTTAACCCATAATTAGTGATTTTTTATGATTTTTAGTATTTTAATTATTTTATCGCGTTGACGGGACCGTGAACGGACGAGATGACAACTTTCCACCCAAATTATTTTATGAGCCTTTTTAGAGCCCTAAAATATTATTTTGAGTTTTATTATCTCAAAATTTTAAGTATTTAATTTTATATAATTTTAGGAGTCCATTTTATTCAAAATTAGCCAAAATATTGACTTTTTAGTATTTTTAAAATTTCCTTAATTTAATATTTCGGGATTTTTATTTTAGTATCAGATTTTTTTAAGTATTAGTTGGAGCTTTTAAGTTATATATTTTAGTATTAAAACCATTATTAATATTTAATTATCCTAAAACCTATTTTACTTAAAAATTTAAAACCCCAAAACCTAATCTACCCAAACCACCCGATCACTCACCTTATTCAGCCGTCACTCCATCTCCTCCATCTTCATCTTCTTCATCTAGCAATCCTCGAGAACTCCATAGCTTGGTTTTGAAGGGGTGTTCATCGTTCGTCGTCCCGGGAAACGTTCTACGCAATTCGTTCTTTGAATTCATCGGTGAAAGGCATGATTCTTTCCCTTCTTTTTCGTGCCATATCTGTTTTATGTGTGTTTGTGGGTGAACATCAGAGTTTTATTTAAAATTTTTCAGAAAACAAATCGATGTTTGTTGTAGGCGCACGGCTTTGATTGTTTTGATGGACATGCTCACGTTTTTTTTTATTCCTCCATGCATGGTACGACTGCTGGTAGGGGTTCAGAAGGCGTGGTGCGTGGCCTGGACTCGAGTGGCTCGAGTGGTTCGAGCCAAATGAGCCCAGGAAACCACCATGTGCAGATCGGCCCCTTAGTTGACAGATTAGGGTTTAGCGGAAGGGGTGAGTGTGCGGTCATGCAGGGCAGGTAGGGGTCTGGTGGGTGCATAGGTTAGGACCGGCAGGACCCTGTGAAGGTCCTGCCGGCGGCGACCGGCCAGTGGGGGCCGGGCTGGAGCGGCAGCAGCCCTGGAAGGGCTGCTGCACGCAGCCGAGGGCAGCAGGGGGGAGGAAGCTTCGGGTTGTCAGGTTTTAGGGTTCAGCAGGGTCCGAGTCGGGTTGTGGGGCTTGGGTCGGGTCAGTAGGTTAGTGGGTCGAGTTAAGTTGGTCCGGGTTTGGTGGCCGGGCTCGAGTCTTTTTAATTTTAAAGTATTTTATGAATTAATTGGTTTTTGGGCCAATTAATTTGAAATAAAATTATTTGGGCTCCCAAATAATTTTATTTGGGTTTTTAAAATTTTAATTAAGTTAGTCCATTAATTTTATGGGCTTTTGAGCCCATAAAAGTTATTGGGCCAGTCTTTGGGCTTTTGGGCCCATTGGGCCAGTTTAAGTTGTTTTTGGGTCTAGAATATTTTTATGGGCTTTAAATTATTTAATTGGGCTTAGAATAATTTTTATTGGGCTTAAGTATGTTATTGGGCCAGTTTCAGTGTTAATGGGCCAGATTTAAGTAAATGGGCTTGAGTGTTAGGGCCAGCAGTCCAGGACCATCCATGAGAAAATTGCATGTGTCCTGATTATATATTTAATTATTTTCATGCATTGAAGTTATGTTAATATTTATATGTTAGTAAGAAATTTAAATTAAATATATATGAAGGACACACATTTTAATTAAGTACATGCATTCATGAAATAATTTTATGCATAATTAAATGTTTAAGGTTGAGTAATAATAAAATATTTTATGTTGGAAGTTGAAGTAGTGTGACAATTTAAGGGGGATTCGTCCCCATATGTGACCTATTGAAGGGCAGTTTACTGCCAATTTAAGAGGTGATTCGTCACCGCCACGTACGTTGGTTTCCACGCTGATCAGTATTTAATGTATGATTTAAGGTTACACTACGGATACAACCATGCGATGTTAGAAAATAATTGCTCAACAATGTTTATGTATTATGTTATTTAAGTTAAGTTAAGTTATGTTATGTTATGAAATTTTCAAGCATTCTCATTCATGTATATGTATGTATTAGTATTTAATTGTTTTAAATTATTTTAAACCCTTGTTATGTTAGCATGTTGGGCCTCTAGGCTCACTACACTGGTATGGTGCAGGTGAGTACGTTGAGGATGAGGTTGTACCCACCGGAGGCGAGGATGTATGAGCGGGCATGCAGTGACCCCGTGACCGTGATAGATGTCTGAGTCACATGCATGTTTTATTTATGTCAGCATGTTACATTTTATATTATTTTTTTTTCAGTGGTTGTGAGTTTTGAATATTTTATTGAATATTGTCAGTGCATGCAAATTTTAATCATTTTATTTATGCAGTATTTTTAATTAAATGTTTGACTCAGATATTTATTTTATTTTAAAGAATGCATTTTTATTTAAGTATTTAATCGTTTATTTATTTATTTATTTTTAAATCTTTTTA
Source organism: Henckelia pumila (assembly GCF_033568475.1). Classification (NCBI taxonomy): domain Eukaryota; kingdom Viridiplantae; phylum Streptophyta; class Magnoliopsida; order Lamiales; family Gesneriaceae; genus Henckelia; species Henckelia pumila. Next base: position 34,009,103 of record NC_133122.1, read on the forward strand.
TTCTGTGCATATATGTATGGGCATATATGTACATATTTTATTTAGTAAGTATATATATATATAAAAAAAATTTCCGCATATTTATTTATTAATTATAGAGTTAGGGTCGTTTCAGTTGGTATCAGAGCACGGTCCTCGGAGGGGTCATTACTGCTATGCGAGCTCAGAAATCCACGCTACCGGTCTGTAAGTTTTAAGTGTTTATAGCATGATTTAATTCTTTGGATTTAAGTTAGTATTACTTTTAAACAACTTAGTTATGCATGACGATTTACGTAAAGAAATATGTGGTGGTGCAGAATGCCTCCGAGACCAGTTAACAGACGTGGGGGACCTCCACCTCCGCAGAACCCTATTGCAGCATTGGAGCAGGCCAATGCAAATATGATGGCAGGGATTACTGCTCTGTTAGAGCAGCAGGCTACTCGTCCCAGGTTGTCCCACGAGGAGGACGTTGCTGAGAGGTTCCAGAAGAAGGGACCCAAGGAGTTTGTTGGTACCACCGATCCTTTGGTGGCGGAGGGATGGATTCGCTCTCTGGAGTCCATCTTTGCTTATATGGGGATCACAGACACCGACAGGGTGAACTGTGTGACGTACATGCTGCGGGGTGATGCAGCGCTCTGGTGGGAGGGTGCAGCCAGGGGAGTTCACTTTCCTACACTGGCCTGGGCAGAGTTTAGGCGTATCTTTTACGCCAAGTACTTCACTGAGGATGTGCGCAGTCGCATGATCCGAGAGTTTATGAGTCTCCGTCAGGGGGACAAGACAGTGGTTGAGTATGTGAGACAGTTCAAGAGAGGCTGTCACTTTGTGCCTCTGATTTCAGATAGTCCACCAGAGAAGTTGAGGCAGTTTGTGGAGGGTTTGAGGGCGGATATCAAGCATGATGTTCGCATGGCAGACGTTCTTACTTATGAGTCTGCAGTCAGTAGAGCCTTGCGTTCCGAGGAGGGTCGGAGAGAGATTCAGAGAGAGCAGCAGGGGAAGAGGCAGTTTCAGGCTGGGTATCAGCGACCATCTTCGCAGCCTCCTGCGAAGAAGCAGTATACAGGGATGGCTAAGGGCCCGAATCCACAGCAGAGACCACAGCAACAGAGGCCGCAGTAGCAGAGGGGCGGGGCCCCTAATGCCATAGCTTATCCTACTTGCCCGAAGTGCCAGAAGATGCATTCGGGACCTTGTCTATTGGGAGCAGGAGTTTGCTACCACTGTAGGGAGCCAGGGCATCAGATAGCTAACTGCCCGAGGAAGAAGAACACCGCTGGTAGGGTGTTTGTGATGCAGGCCGAGGAGGTAGATCCAGACACCTCCTTGATCACTGGTATATCTTATCCCTAGCATTTTAATAATTTTCCTTTGGTTAAAAATTTCGTCTTTAATTTGGAATTTGTTGTTATTTGGGTTATTTAACTGCATGTTAGAATAGGAAGCATGTTTTACTTGTGATTAGAATTAAGAATTTGTAGTGACTCGTTGGGGAAAAATTTAGTAGTGGTATGAAACTGTTGGGAATTTTCTGCGTGCAGGGAGAATTCTAGTTGGAGGCAACTCCACGTTTGCGTTGCTAGATTCAGGGGCTACGCATTCGTTTATCTCCCTGGAGTTTATCAGGCGGGTAGGCATCACACCTGAGATTAGTGACAATGGGTATGATGTTACTATGCCGTCAGGGCAGATTATTTCTACCTCGAAGGTTATTCGAGGACTGGAGTTGGAGCTGCAGGGACACTCCATTCGAGCAGATGTAGTAGTTTTGCCTTTGAGTGGATTCGATTTGATTTTGGGCATGGACTGGTTGACAGTCAATGGAGCTTCGATTGATTTTCGTCGGAGATCAGTGTCAGTGAGACCTACAGTAGGCGACCCGTTCACTTTTCATGCATCTCAGAGCAGTGATATTCCTCAGGTGATATCTCATATTCAGGCGAGGAAGTTGTTGAGACGGGGTTGCCAGGGGTTTCTAGCGAGTATTGTCACGACTTCAGAGCCATCTAGCAGATCATTATCAGAGATAGAGGTGGTTCGTGACTTTCCGGATGTCTTTCCGGAGGATGTTGCCGGAATTCCACCAGTGAGAGAGGTGGAGTTCAGCATCGACTTAGTGCCAAACACCATGCCTATCTCTAAGGCACCTTACAGACTTGCTCCTACCGAGATGAAAGAGTTGAAGGAGCAGATTCAGGAGTTGTTAGAGAAAGGCTTTGTTCGTCCTAGCTTTTCTCCATGGGGGGCTCCGGTGTTATTTGTGAAGAAGAAGGATGACAGTATGAGACTGTGCATCGATTATCGAGAGCTCAATAGGGTCACAGTGAAGAACAAGTATCCACTGCCGAGGATAGAGGATTTATTTGACCAGTTGCAGGGAGCTTCAGTGTTCTCCAAGATCGATCTGCGATCTGGATATCATCAGTTGCGTGTCAGAGATGCAGATGTGTCCAAGACTGCTTTCAGGACACGATATGGGCATTACGAGTTCTTAGTGATGCCATTTGGGATGACCAATGCTCCAGCGGTTTTCATGGATCTCATGAACCGAGTCTTTCATCCGTATCTAGATCAGTTCATCATAGTCTTTATTGATGATATTTTGATCTATTCTAGGAGCATCGAGGAGCATAGACAGCATCTTCAGACAGCCTTGCAGACTTTGAGGGAGCATCGGTTGTATGCCAAGTTCAGCAAGTGCGAGTTTTGACTTGAGCAGGTGGCATTTCTTGGCCACATTATTTCGAGAGATGGGATTGCAGTTGATCAGTCTAAGGTTGAGGCAGTGCAGAATTGGGGTATTCCGAAGAATGCTTCAGAGATTCGCAGTTTCTTGGGTTTGGTAGGATATTATAGGAAGTTCATCAAGGGTTTTTCCTCTATTGCAGTACCCTTGACTTCCTTGACCAAGAAGAATGCGAAGTTTATCTGGAGTTCAGACTGTCAGAGGAGCTTCGATCAGCTAAAGAAAGCACTCACTACTGCACCAGTGTTAGCGATGACAGTACCACACGAGGAGTTAGTGGTGTACACCGACGCGTCTAAACTAGGTTTAGGCGCAGTGCTTATGCAGTGTGGTAAGGTTATTGCGTATGCGTCGAGGCAGCTGAAGATTCATGAGCAGAATTATCCGACGCATGACTTGGAGTTGGAAGCAGTGGTTTTTGCTTTGAAAATCTGGAGGCACTATCTGTATGGCGAGAAGTGCAAGATTTTCACAGACCACAAGAGTCTCAAGTACTTCTTCACACAGAAGGAGTTGAACATGAGACAGCGCAGATGGTTGGAGTTGGTGAAGGACTATGATTGTGACATTAGCTACCATCCGGGTAAAGCTAATGTAGTGGCTGATGCTTTGAGTCGGAAGTCGTCAGTGGTATCATGTTTGACCGTACAGTTACCACTACAGAGCGAGATTCAGAGATTTGGCTTGGAGTGTTATCCGAGTGGTCGTGCACCGAGCTTGTCAGTGTTGACGGTGCAGCCAGTTCTGCGAGATCGGATTAGGGAGGGACAGTCTACTGATGAGGAGTTGCAGCGATGGAGACAGAGAGATGAGGCTAGAGGTAATCTCTTGTATATAGTGGAGGATGGTATCGTTCAGTATCGTGGGAGGATGTGGGTACCAAACGTCGATCAGTTGAGAGCTGATATTTTAGCAGAAGCTCACACATCTCCGTACTCCATTCACCCCGGAAGTACGAAGATGTACAAAGATTTGCAGCTATTGTATTGGTGGCCCGGGATGAAGAGTGACATCGGGAGAGTGGTGTCAGAGTGCTTGACTTGTCAGCAAGTCAAGGCAGAGCATCAGCGTCCAGCAGGACTTCTTAGACCTCTTCCTATTCCGGAATGGAAATGGAAGAATATTACGATGGACTTTGTGATTGGCTTACCGAGGAGTGCCAGAGGTTGCACAGCGATTTGGGTGATTGTGGATAGACTCACCAGTCAGCTCATTTTTTGCCGGTGAGTACTACTTATACTTTGACACAGTATGCAGAGCTTTACATCAGAGAGATTGTTAGACTGCATGGCATACCAGTGTCTATTGTGTCAGACAGAGATCCGAGGTTCACATCTACGTTTTGGAAGAGTCTGCACACAGCTTTGGGGACGAGGCTTTTGTTCAGTACAGCATTTCATCCCCAGACAGATGGTCAGTCTGAGAGGGTGATCCAGGTTCTCGAGGATCTTCTGAGAGCTTGTGTCATTGATTTTCGTGGCTCTTGGGAGACTAGATTGCCATTAGTGGAGTTTACCTATAACAACAGTTTTCAGTCGTCTATAGGTATGGCTCCTTATGCAGTATTGTATGGGAGGAGATGCAGATCTCCTGTGCATTGGGATGAGGTTGGTGAGCGGATTTTACTGGGTCCTGAGATTGTGCAGCAGACAGTTGACATAGTGACTCAGATTCGAGATCGGATGAGGACAGCTCAGAGTCGGCAGAAGAGTTATGCAGATGCCAGACGACGAGATTTGGAGTTCGCTGTAGGTGATCACGTATTCCTGAAGGTGTCACCTATGAAGGGAGTAGTACGTTTTGGCCGGAGAGGCAAGCTTAATCCGAGGTATATAGGGCCATTCGAGATCTTGGAGAGAGTTGGCACGTTGGCCTACCGTTTAGCTCTACCTCCAGGGCTAGCGGCAGTGCACAACGTTTTCCATGTATCTATGCTTCGGAGATATGTCTCCAACCCGTCGCATGTGTTGGATTTCGAGCCCTTACAGTTGCCACCAGATCTAGTGTATGAGGAGAGGCCAGTGCGGATCTTGGCTAGGGAGGAGCGGAGGCTTAGGACGCGGGTCATACCGATGGTCAGAGTCCAGTGGCTGAATCACTCAGAGGAGGAAGCTACTTGGGAGACCGAGGCAAACATGAGGACTCGCTACCCGGAGTTGTTCGGGTAAGTACTTTAAATTTCGAGGACGAAATTCAATTTAAGGGGGGGAGAATTGTAACACCCGGTATTTTTAAATACGTAAATCCGCATGCATAATTAGGATATTTAATTATTTAAATTTTAGATTTATGGGTTAAATGATTATGTGAATTATTTGTGCATGATTTAATTTATTTTTAAGCATTTAACCCATAATTAGTGATTTTTTTATGATTTTTAGTATTTTAATTATTTTATCGCGTTGACGGGACCGTGGACGGACGAGATGACAACTTTCCACCCAAATTATTTTATGAGCCTTTTTAGAGCCCTAAAATATTATTTTGAGTTTTATTATCTCAAAATTTTAAGTATTTAATTTTATATAATTTTAGGAGTCCATTTTATTCAAAATTAGCCAAAATATTGACTTTTTAGTATTTTTAAAATTTCCTTAATTTAATATTTCGGGATTTTTATTTTAGTATCAGATTTTTTTAAGTATTAGTTGGAGCTTTTAAGTTATATATTTTAGTATTAAAACCATTATTAATATTTAATTATCCTAAAACCCATTTTAATTAAAAATTTAAAACCCCAAAACCTAATCTACCCAAACCACCCGATCACTCACCTTATTCAGCCGTCACTCCATCTCCTCCATCTTCATCTTCTTCATCTAGCAATCCTCGAGAACTCCATAGCTCGGTTTTGAAGGGGTGTTCATCGTTCGTCGTCCCGGGAAACGTTCTACGCAATTCGTTCTTTGAATTCATCGGTGAAAGGCATGATTCTTTCCCTTCTTTTTCGTGCCATATCTGTTTTATGCGTGTGTGTGGGTGAACATCAGAGTTTTATTTAAAATTTTTCAGAAAACAAATCGATGTTTGTTGTAGGCGCACGGCTTTGATTGTTTTGATGGACATGCTCACGTTTTTTTTTATTCCTCCATGCATGGTATGACTGCTGGTAGGGTTTCAGAAGGCGTGGTGCGTGGCCTGGACTCAAGTGGCTCGAGTGGTTCAAGCCAAATGAGCCCAGGAAACCACCATGTGCAGATCGGCCCCTTAGTTGACAGATTAGGGTTTAGCGGAAGGGGTGAGTGTGCGGTCATGCAGGGCAGGTAGGGGTCTGGTGGGTGCATAGGTTAGGACCGGCAGGACCCTGTGAAGGTCCTGCCGGCGGCGACCGGCCAGTGGGGGCCGGGCTGGAGCGGCAGCAGCCCTGGAAGGGCTGCTGCACGCAGCCGAGGGCAGCAGGGGGGAGGAAGCTTCGGGTTGTCGGGTTTTAGGGTTCAGCAGGGTCCGGGTCGGGTTGTGGGGCTTGGGTCGGGTCAGTAGGTTAGTGGGTCGAGTTAAGTTGGTCCGGGTCCGGGTTTGGTGGGCCGGGCTCGAGTCTTTTTAATTTTAAAGTATTTTATGAATTAATTGGTTTTTGGGCCAATTAATTTGAAATAAAATTATTTGGGCTCCCAAATAATTTTATTTGGATTTTTAAAATTTTAATTAAGTTAGTCCATTAATTTTATGGGCTTTTGAGCCCATAAAAGTTATTGGGCCAGTCTTTGGGCTTTTGGGCCCATTGGGCCAGTTTAAGTTGTTTTTGGGTCTAGAATGTTTTTATGGGCTTTAAATTATTTAATTGGGCTTAGAATAATTTTTATTGGGCTTAAGTATGTTATTGGGCCAGTTTTAGTGTTAATGGGCCAGATTTAAGTAAATGGGCTTGAGTGTTAGGGTCAGCAGTCCAGGACCATCCATGAGAAAATTGCATGTGTCCTGATTATATATTTAATTATTTTCATGCATTGAAGTTATTTTAATATTTATATGTTAGTAAGAAATTTAAATTAAATATATATGAAGGACACACATTTTAATTAAGTACATGCATTCATGAAATAATTTTATGCATAATTAAATGTTTAAGGTTGAGTAATAATAAAATATTTTATGTTGGAAGTTGAAGTAGTGTGACAATTTAAGGGGGATTCGTCCCCATATGTGACCTATTGAAGGGCAGTTTACTGCCAATTTAAGAGGTGATTCGTCACCGCCACGTACGTTGGTTTCCACGCTGATCAGTATTTAATGTATGATTTAAGGTTACACTACGGATACAACCATGCGATGTTAGAAAATAATTGCTCAACAATGTTTATGTATTATGTTATTTAAGTTAAGTTAAGTTATGTTATGTTATGAAATTTTCAAGCATGCTCATTCATGTATATGTATGTATTAGTATTTAATTGTTTTAAATTATTTTAAACCCTTGTTATGTTAGCATGTTGGGCCTCTAGGCTCACTACACTGATATGGTGCAGGTGAGTACGTTGAGGATGAGGTTGTACCCACCGGAGGCGAGGATGTATGAGCGGGCATGCAGTGACCCCGTGACCGTGATAGATGTCTGAGTCACATGCTTGTTTTATTTATGTCAGCATGTTACATTTTATATTATTTTTTTTCAGTGGTTGTGAGTTTTGAATATTTTATTGAATATTGTCAGTGCATGCAAATTTTAATCATTTTATTTATGCAGTATTTTTAATTAAATGTTTGACTCAGATATTTATTTTATTTTAAAGAATGCATTTTTATTTAAGTATTTAATCGTTTATTTATTTATTTATTTTTAAATCTTTTTATTCTGTGCATATATGTATGGGCATATATGTACATATTTTATTTAGTAAGTATATATATAAAAAAAAAAATTCCGCATATTTATTTATTAATTATAGAGTTAGGGTCGTTTCAGTTGTTATTTCATAATGATAAAATTTTGACATTTTATTCACTCTTTTATATAGGTATATAGATATAGATTATCTTTGTATATATTATCTAAAAATAGTACGACTCACATATACTAATTGATAGATCTCAATCATTGAATTCGTATTAAAACAATATCTGTACATGCACGTATGATATATCTCACTTACTCATGATACTCCATTAAACTCACAGCTGATATTCTTTGTCTACACTCTACTATGTGAATTGTGATGATTATTAATACTAGTATTCCGTTGCACGTGTTGCGTGCTTGCACATTTCGTTTTTTTTTAAAAATACAATAAATAATAAATTGTAACATTTAAAAATAATAAAACAATAAATAATAAATTGTAAAATTAAAAAATAATAAAAATATAACGTTTTTCTAAACAAATATTCACAAGAAATATATATATCTTATAAAGTGAGTGTCATATTTGTAAATAAAATAATATCTAAGTGCACAAAGTGAACTTTTAATGGCTAGAAAAGAAAAAACTGTATAAAATGACTATTTTGCCCAATAATTTTGGTTTTATTAAAAATTAAGTTAGGAGATAATGATAATTTCAAATCAAGTTTCACCAATTAATTGAAATTTTGTTAATTAGAGGGACTCTACTTTAATAATATAGTAAGATAATGGTCACTATTATTTTGTCGACGCACCAAACTTAGTCTATGTTAGAAATTGACTTGGACCTAAATCTGATCAAAAGCTAGCTCAAGAGGGGAGGTTTGCCCTTGTCTATATAAAGGGCTCCCAAGTTATTTAGTCAACCGATGTGGGACACAAATAAGACACCAACACACCCATAAATGAAACGACAAATAAGACGCCAACACACCCAGAAATGAAACGATTGAAGCGTGAAGATATTAACGGGTGGCCAACTATGGGACGAGTGAGGCCAATAACTATGAGTCGTCCAACATATAACGGTGGAACTTGGGCTTTGATACCATGTTAGAAATTTACTTGGACCTAATTCACCTCAAAAGCTAGCTTAAGATGGGAGGTTTGCCCTTGTCTATATAAAAAGCTCCCAGATTATTTAGCCAACCGATGTGGGATACAAATAAGATACCAACAGTCTATATGGTTTTTTGTCATCTAATTAGTTATATGAGTTTTTAGCGCAATAATTTGGTTTTGTGTTTTGCTGTTTTAGTTTGGTTTTTGAGAGAGATAGCGCCGAGTGACGTATCTGGCATTATTTCAATATTTAGGAAAATATTGGGTCAAAAGTGAAAAAAAAAATCGGGTTTAACAATAAAATTCAATTTCTAATTAATCGGATGAACCTATAGAGGACCAATTTTGTTTTTGTTGTTTTTTTTCTTGTTTTCTATTGTGGAATCTATGGGACTATATATGGTTGGGCATTCGGATCAAACTAGTATAGGAATCTTATCATTTTTCTTTTTTTGTGCAAACATAAAATAGGCGAGGCAAGGATTAAAGAGTTTTGAAGAATGGTAAGTAGGATGTTTGAGTACTTGAGTCATCCCACCTTTTTAGTTCATATAACACCACCAATTGATACCTTTGTATATAATTGTACTAAATGGTTGCGTGTTCGGAGTCGATCATTATGCAATGACATTTGCATCTTATTCGTCTATGTTTTACGAAATTATGAACTTGAATGATTATAAAAATCCATCACAACCCGATAAAAATAATTTCAAATATATTTTTATAACCCATGTAACATATATAGCTAGGGACACCACATATTACTGATAGTGTCTGATGGGATCCTATTGGGTATGACATGTGATACAAAATGTCCATATATCATGCATACCCCATCTTTCATTAATAATTGAACCTAGCTAGCTCCTAAATTATTCATCCACACTTTCCAGGAACCTTCTTCACACACCCCCCCCCCCCACCCCTCACCCCTCACCCCACTACCCATCCACACTTGTATCTATCTACCTATATATACATATGTATACTATTTTCCCCGTAGAATAATTTCAATATATTGAAAATTGTAATATTGACCAGTACCCCCAAAAGCATATATTTCACCTAACTTCAATTCCCACAAGATCACATAAAAATAAATTTAAAAAAAAAAGTATTATATTTCTTACCAAGAATATATATATATAATCCAATATCAAATGGCAGGCATGCTACCTGGAGTGGAAGCTGCAAGAAGAAGAAAATGCCACCAGAGCTCCGAATCACTCCCGTCGAACACCGCCTACGGTGGCTTCTCCACTAGGCGCTCCGCTCTTACTTCAGCCTCTTTCTTGGTACGTACTAATAATCATCGGACAATCTATATATATTACACATGCATATATGATATTATATATCAATATTTATATATGTTGAATGTGTTTAATTAATTTCTTCTTTCTTGGAATATAATATTATATATTTAAACTGCAGCGGAATCCGGCGAAGCAGGCATTGTTCGATGAGAGCAAGCTCGGCGCCGAAGCGAGGGAGGCGAAGAAGAGGTTGGATGCGAGGCTGCAGCAGCATCCATGGAAGTCCCAAAGCAAAAGGTTGGTGGAGACGGTAATTTCAATGAATTATTTTATTAGTATTATATTAATATTATTATTTCTTTAAATTGGCTCCAATTATTTAAGTTTTGTAGTCAGCATCATTTTATTGCATGATAAATTAAATAAATAAATACAAAAAAAAATAACGAAATAGTCATTATAACACGTAATCTTGGCTATAAAATAAAATTGGAGTGTATGGATTGCTGATAGGTGTTTGATTTTTAATTTGGAAAAATATCAGTTTAATCAGTTCAACGTCGATTGTTTTCATCTGGAAATTGATTAAATCGAAGCCATCGGAATTTTAGAATTTTGATTTGTTTTACAATTTTTATGTTGGCATATATAGGATCTTAACATTAATAGCGAGACTAATGATTCTTAAAACAAATCAATTTGATTACGATTTAATTTAGCTTAGTCTTCAATAACTCACATGTTTGTTTTCAAGAGAGATGCTTGTACGAACATCTCATACAAATAGGAAAATATTTCTCTTGAAGTAACATAGAATAACCCGGTAATGTTAAGAGCACTTTTAATTACCTGTAATTTTACATTCGGATGTAGATACAAAAAATCTTAAGCAAGGGACGAAAATAATAAATTTTTAAAATTTATGATTGTGAAATTATATTTGTACGTGTATAATATATACAAATATATTAAAGGTATCATTAAAAATTTTAGTGGAAAGCGACCGTGTCACCCAATTTCTTTTGCGCAACTATTGGTCATAACCATCTTCCTAATATTAAATCAGTGGAAAGTGCCTTTGCTTTTTAATTATTTTTATATGGGTCAAATTCAATTATAGACCTTGGGTTAATGGTGTTTATTGAATCTACAATGGTCTATAAAATATCCCCGTAATAGTTGAAGTTAATTTCATGATATAAAGTCATTAATCCGATTTTTTTTTATGTAATTTATAAACTTTTTTTTTTTTTTTACTTGTGGACGATTTCAGATCACCGAGTGAACAAGAGAATAATTTGGCGAAAGAAGAGACTAGAACGATTTCGAAAAAATTAAAATGGTTAAAAATAAAGTGGAAATCAAGTGAAGAAGAAGAAGAATGTGCGGTATGTTTGGAGCAAGTGAAGGGAGAGGGAGAGAGCATAATGCATTTGCCTTGTGCACATAAGTTTCACACCAAGTGTTTGGTGCCATGGTTGGAGACCAATGCAAATTGCCCTTGTTGTAGAATGGACATTCCTTAATAAACTACTTCTTATGTTCCATTAGTGATAATAATTAGGCCATTTGTGAGATGCTTTAAATTTTTAAATAAATATGTTTAATTGCATATAATAAAATTATTATATAGAGATTTTTAGGAATCAATTAAAAAAATTGAGCTAAAAGTGATGATTACGTTGTTAGAATAAAAAAAATTAGAGTAATAATATTTTAAAGAAGGATGTGAAATGACTCTATATGTTACATATGATCATATCCATATGGTGCAGCGCACAAATTGTGTGTTTAATATAATATAATATAATGTTGGGGTAGAGGTGTCAATTCAGTGAGTTCGGATTGGTTGAAGCAAAATCACGTATTATAAAAAATTTATCAACCCAAACTCTATCTTATTTTTTTATATGTAACAGTATTCTTTTATTCTTTACAAAATAGTTAAATAAAATAACAATATTTTAATTTAAAATACATAATAATAGAACCTCACCTGAATATGCTAATTATGTTTCGTTTAAATATTTAAATTTAAGAATCTAATTGTTTAAACTATTAATTAATCCACAAAAGAAACAAATATTTAGAAAATTCAAATATTTTACAAAATAAATATAAGTGGAATATTCGGGGTTGAAAGGTGGCCTAATTCTTAACTTTAGTCGATCCGAACCCAATCCAACCCCTAATTCTTAACTTTAGTCGATCTGAACCCAATATTTTTCGTGTCGACTTGTGTTAAACTGATGCACCAAATTAAAATTTTGACACACCTAATTTCAAGAACAAAATTAAAAGAAAAAAAACATAGTGTCCCATGCCATACTCAAATATGGTCGTGAAATATGATAATATAGTAGTGGGTATAACAGTAAAGATATATAATGAGAGAACAAAAAAGCCTTGGAAAATTAGTGACAAATATGGTATTCAGTAATTATCAATGTTATTTCAACTAGACATATTACCAGATATCTTTGTGCACTACCCCGCCCACTTTATAAATGGGTCATGCGCAATTGATTTGGGATTTTACTTTCTATCTATTCGTAAATGGCCCCCATCAAAAAATAAATAAATATGTCCCCCAATCAAATTCATAGTAACTTTCTCATCTGAATTGCTGTTGAAAAATTGAACAGAACCATTAAAAAAGAAAAAAAAAAATTAAACCAGATCGTCGCTTGTGATTCGGTTTTTCTTTTTGTCGGATATGATTTGAATCGGTTTGGTTTGATATGATCATAATTCATAAGCATGCTTTGGTTTGTTATTTAATAAAATCGATAAATTTGTTTTGCTTCGAATCTTTGATTACCAATCTAACCAAGTTGCTCAACGAAAAGTTTCTTGGGGAAAAAGAAAAAGAAAAAGAAAAAGAAAAGAAAAAAATGGTGTTTAGTTTAAAAATGATTGTATTAGTTGTATTTTAAATATTTGATTTGAATACAAGTGAAAAAGAAGTTTCAAAAAATTTGCAAACATTTACGTGTTTCGATGTAGTGAATTGGAAATAATGTGAGGCTTTTAAATCGATTGCTGTCAAATCTATTTTTGTTTTTCCAGAGAATTAACATCATAAAATTGAAATTCATCTATTATCTTTTTATATAATATTTTATGTTAATTAAGATATCAAGTTTTTCTAATGACGGTGTCATTTGAAATTTATTTTACTTTGTATGATTACTGTTAAATTAGTAAGGTGTGAATTTAAGATTATAAAAATTATTTTTTGATCTCATATATTTGTTTATTTGCGATTTTGATTCTTCCTTATGTGTTATCAAATTTAAATTTTAGACTACTATTTAATTTTGTGTGTGGTTATTTTAGTTTTTTTTTTTGACATGACGCTAACATAAAACAAATACAGTATTGATGTGTATAGTACCGCATCAACACCCCTGATTAAAAAGGACTAGAATTGTCCCAAAAAAAGATCACCGAACTAAAACTGGAATTTAATAAGATAATGAATCAAAATCGTAAAGTAAGAAAAGTAAATAACTAAAAACGCGGATTTTCTATTAAGGTTGAATTCATTGTTTCATTATACACAATAAAACTGTAACAAAAAAGAAAAAAAAACATGGATTTCAAATCGTTGAACCCAAACACAACCAGAATAATATTCTGTTACATTTAATTAGCTCCTAGAAATAATGTTCCACTCTAATTTAATTGCGGTCGCTATAAAGGTGTCACGTATGCCCAAAAATTGCTTGCCAGCTTATGTTTGGCCCATTCATTGCAGACCGCAATAAGTGGTTGGGTCACAATCTTATTTATGACACAACAAGAGGGAATGAGCCCACAAGTCAAATGGGCTTTGAAAGACAATCAATGCCTTCGGGACATGACTGTCCTTTTATTCACAAGATGTTATTCCATGATTGAAACACCAACCATTTCGTACACATGAAACGACAAAACAAAGAAGCCTCGGCTATGTTGATTAAGATAGTATTTGAGAGAGCTTCTAAGAAGCACTTTTCAACTTTTTTTTAACAAATTTTACAATATTTCAAAACTTTGTTAAAGAAAAGCTGAAAATTGCTGTCTAGAAGCTCTCCCAAACACTACCTAAGAGGATGTTTGACTAAACTTATTAAAAAGAGCTTATAAGTTTCTAGTGCTTAAAAGCTGTTTTACGAGCTTATAAGCTGTTATAACTTATTTTAAAAATAATTTGTTAAAGTGTTTGTGTAAACTTATTTTAAACAACTTAAAGATGTTGATATGTTTGGTATTATAAGATCTTTTTATTGTCAAAATTATCAAAAAGGGTATAATTCTATGAAAATAAAATTTTGAGTTATACACATACGAAAATAGTTTTAGAATAAACATATATTAAAAAAATAAAATTATTTTAATATTTTACTTTAGAAAAATTTATGTGATTTGTAATTTTTTTAAAAAAATAATATTTAGTATTTAATTGGTGGAGGATATGATAAAGATTTATGAAAATATTTAAGGATATTTTAGAGAGATATAATATTAAAATAAGATCTTTTTGGAAAAAAGTATCTTCCCCCATACTTTTTTAAAAACAGCTTATAAGCTGTCAAACATCTTATTTTGACAGCTTATAAGCTGTTTTTAAAAAAATTTGCCAAACAAAATTTGATAGCTTAAAAGCTCTAAAACAGCTTATAAGCCGTTTGCAAGAGCTTTTAAGCTCTCCCAAACACCCTCTAAATTTCACGGGAGCTAGGGTGTTGATGTTGTTATAACCATCCAAAATTTATGTTGCGATATTATTCGGAGACACGAATGATAGGAATATGACAAACATTTTTATGATTCTCAATTGTTAGAAACATTGGTAGGGATATTGAAGCAAAGTTCTCCGAAGGTATTTAATGATCATGTGCCATGTGATTCGTTATCTGCACTCTATATAATTCATTGTCTTCCTCGATCCAAGACTTTAAAGAATAATTAATTGTGGGACATCAATATTTTATAATTCCTAAGTTACTGTAGTGAGCTGCTTAACAAAATTTCAAATCATTTCATAATAGCGTATAATGTCTTTCCGATACAATTATTTGTCATTGTTTTAACACAGAGTCCCATTATTTAATGTTTCACCATGGTATAGGCCTCACCTGAAATAGAACGAAGTTTAAAATACCATTCAGATTGCAATAAAGAGTTGGGCCACGATCTTAATTTATGACACGACAAGAGGTAATGAGCCCACAAGACCAATGGGCCTTAAAAGGCAATCTATGCCTTGGGACATGCCTAAATCAACTCGTCCGAGACTCCTTATTCACAAGAAGTTACTCGATATATAGTGTCACGTACCATGGCCAGGTCCGGGCCTGCGCAACTGTATAATGAGCCCCTATAACAATTATTTCGTATTTTTTTTTCGCTTCACAAAAATGATTAATCTAAGTTATTATAGAAGTCTACTGTACCTCATTATAAAATCATGTTTTTCATTTTTCTCATGTGAGATAGAGATATCACATATAGTGTCCCTACACGATTGAAACACGAATACTCGACTGGTAGGAATTCGATTTCTCCAATCAATATTATCTTGGTTGAGCCTGTTGTATAGTGTTTAATTATTCAATACGATTTACCTGACTAACGTAATTTACAAACTATTTTATTATCCCGGTAGTTTATACAGTTTACACCAAAGGACAACTGCCGCAAATTCCGATAATATACATATACATATATATATACATATACATATATATATATACTATTTAATAATAGGTGAATCCCATAAAAAAACTGATTTTGGTCATTAATGTGAGTAGACTAATATATTCTTGGTTGCCTTTTCTATTTTTTTTTATAAAAAAAAGGCAAAATGATAATTTCACGTGAAAAACTTCCTCACTCTCTCCATTTCCTCCCACGTTTCTCAATCTCTCATCCATTATTTTGTTACATATTATTGCATAAATATCCTCTTAATTTAGTGTTTCTCTACAATAAATTTTTAACTATTAAGTATCATTTAAATCATAATATTAAAATTAGAATACCATAACAACACAAAATATTTTCAAATAAATTTCATGTATTATGGTACACACGCATCGCATATGCTTCGTTGGTTAGTATATATAATTAATCATGAGTAAGACTTCTGAAAATAATTGTTACGTGAACAAAACATATAATTTATATTGACATGAAATTCAATATATATTTTTGTTGTTGGATTAGCAATGAGAATCGAATTAGTTTTATATTCAAATAATGTCAATCTTGCTATTTCGTCGTTACTTTATATAATTATTAATAATTGATATATATATATATATATATATATTTTGATCTCACGCATCCTAGGGTTTGGGGGATCCACGTGCACACGTGTCCAAAACAACTCTAATTGCCTTAATATTAGTATGTGCAATTTGTCACTAGAAAGATCTAGTCATCATATGACATTAATTCCATAACAAACCAAGTACATAAAGCATATGTCAGATTGTCTAATTGTTGGTTTCTATTATATCGATATTTTAAAAATTAAAAGAAATCAAAAGTAATGCAAGTGATGGTGTTTTGCAGTACTATTGCAAAATACTACCACCGTCAGCTAATGCTGCGCTAAAGGCTATAATGGACGATGCAGTTTTTTTAAATTTTTTTTTGTTTTTTATTTAATATAAATATTTTTTTTAAAAAAAAATATAGTTCACTGATTCACCACAATTTTGAAAATGACAAAAGCTCCAATGAAACGGTCTGACGGTTCAGTTTTGTGACTCAGTTCTTCGACCTGACTCAACCTATGAAATATTATTATTATTTATAATATTAAATTATTTTTCACTAAAGTTATGAATCTTTTCTCTCTCTTACCGATAAAGACCAAAGAGATCATCTCACTATTTGAAAATTCTTTGTCTTGCAAAATTAATAAATTTGTCATATTTTGTATGTAACCTAAAATCCTATTTTATTAAATAAATAAAAATGATATTAATTAAAATTAAAAAAAACAAAAACAAAAAAGACTGCAGAATCCGCTATGGCGCTATTGGTGATGGGCTGGTGCCGTTTTGCAGTAAAATTTCAAAAATAATGTAAGTGGTGGTGTTTTGCAGTACTACTGCTAAATGCCACCACTTGCATTATTTTTGAAATTTACTTTTATTTTTAAATTATTAATATAAAAACCTATTTTACATGGCTTTTGATTCCAACAAAACAAAAATAATTCATGGGGTGAAGTACGCATTTTTGAAATTTCATAGGGGGTTTTGGTGCAAATAATTATATTTTTCTGATAGTTTAATAAAAGGGCATTTTTGTACATTTTATGTATTATTCTTAAAAAAATTGGTCTTATAGACGCAACAAGCATGCGTGTTCCCACAATCGGAGTAGCAAGGGTAAATCGTGCAACTTCTATAAAAACCCAAGGGCTATGTCACTTATTTAATTTTCATTGAGGTGAAATATGCATTTTCCATTTTTTTCAGGAGGTTTTGGTGCAAAATATAACTCCTTTTATGTTAGATTTTTTTTTTTGACAGTTCCTTTTATGTTGATATTAATTAGCCAAGTTATCATTTCTTTTCTTTACGTATATATTTTTTTTTCAAATTTCATCAGTTATAAATCCTTAACAAAGTATCCACATTATAAGTTTTTACAATTTTTCTATATTTTATCTTAAAACTCTCATATATGGAAGATTACTCTCTAATTAATTACTTTCCTATACAATAAAAATTTCTATTTACCTTAAAAAAAATCAAATCCAATCCTTATATTTGTTACAACTAAAATTTTAATACCTCAAAAATTGTAAAGGTTATTTTTTCATATGCAAATAAATTATAAAACAACAAAAAAAATATTTTCTTAGTTTTAAAAAGTTAATATTATTGATTAAAAAAAATTTAAACAAAAAAATCTTTTCTTCGTCTGAAAAAGTTAATATTATTGATTCAAAAAAGTTAATATTATTCATATTATATCTCAATATTTTGTACAATATACAAAACGTTATTAGATATTTTTTTATAAAATACATAAACCTAAGTACGTAACGGGTTACAAAATTTTGATTTATCTAAAAGATAAAGTATTTGAGATAATATTTAAATTTACATATATTTAAATTAAGATAAAAAAATAAGAAGATATTTTATTATTTTAGAATATTTATTTGAAAGCATGTATACATATTTTAGTGATTAAAAGCATAACTGCAATGACACAATTCATTTCATATAAATTTATAATTTTTTTGGTTACAAGAATGTTTATTATACAAATATTAACTTCAATTGAAAATGTATATTTTGTTTAAAATATACATTTTTTTTGGTAGCCATGTATCTTTCATTAGATATTGTGATTAAATTAAAATTTTGATTTTTAAAGTTAAAATAAAAATTAGCAAAAATTATGAAAAAAATAAGAATGAAATATTAACCTTTTTTTATTTTTTCATAAATTTGAAATACAACGTAATAATGAATGTTATTTTGATCAATAATTTTTTAAAATTTGTTTGTATTCTATATTTAAAAATATTGACAAATATAAATATAATATTTTGAGTTGTTAAAGTTTAGAAAACTTATTTTAGGAATTTATGAGAGTATGTTGAGGAATTTACTAAAATTATTAAAGGGTAATATAGTCAACTTGGTAGTACAAAAATAATGAATTACATATAATGTAAGAAAGTTGTATTGGAATGGATGTCTTGCAGAAGAGAGCCCATTGCTTGTAAAAATTAGCCCAGCCCATTTCTTATTTAAAAAAAAAAAAATAGCTGAGCCCCCATTTACGTAGGAAAAATCGCCGGCGCCTCCATCACCATCGTTCATACATTAAGCTAACAACTTCAGATTGGTCTCCATCTCACCACAGCATAATGGACATGGAAAGATGGGACATGGAAAGATGCTTCACTTTAATCGTTGGATTAAACTCGATGTAAGTATATATGTTTACTCGTGAAATTTGTTTTTCATTTTGAATGTACATTCTTTTTCCTCACATTATTTGTTCAGCTTAAAACTTTTTTTTATCACTAATTATATATTGTTCTTCAGATTTCTGATGGTAATGGTATCGCGATATCGGATCCTAAATTTTTAACTGTATAGTATTCGCATGTTGTAGCTGACTAGTTTAAATTTAGCTCGAGCTTGTTCTTGTTTTGTAAAGTCGAAGATGACATCTAATGCTCTAACTCTTTCAAGAAGTGAAGAGAATCTGTAGTGTGTGACCAGATTTTGCCGAAACCGATTGTTATGATTTAATGGTATCTTTTTGTTAATAGGTAGGAGTTACAGATCTTAGGTTAATTAGGTATTTTTGGTGTCATTTAATTTAATGATGTTCCAGGTTAGGTAAGTAATCTTGGAAGAAAACACACTCGAATATTCGGACACTAATTCCTTGTTATGTCTGTATCTTGTATATTTTGAGTGATTCAGGATCACAGATAACAGAGATGCTGTGACTGTTCGACCGGGATCCCCGATTGAAATAGCTGTGGACCTTGGGTATATGTTCAGTTCTTCACTTTTTGTTCATGACATCATAAAGACCACATTCTTCTCAATCCGATTATTTGTCTCGTTTCACAGGCTTGTCGTGGAGAGTCCTCTCCACTGCTCTCTTTTGGTGACTTGCACTTCTACAAATATTGAGCTGCAGTTGGAACCAAAAGATGGAGTTGATGGATTACTTCCATTTCTACATGAAGAGGTATAGTTTGCGCATTAGATCACCTTTTCACCTACACTAAGTGCTCTCTTGATTAAGTGTGTGCAATAATATTAGAATTGTTTATTTGGCTCGCCATGGAGATGAAGATGATATGAGTTGCTGCAGCTAATGCATGAAAAGAATCAAGCCAATACCTTAGAATATGAAATCGTTTTATGGATCAAAAAATACAGCAGTAGCCTACTGTATATTGCCTTTAGAAATATAATTAGTAGGATGACATAGGACTTGATCTAACATCATCAGCTCATGACTTTCTTCGTCTATTTAATCTCCCATTCCCTTTCACTTATTTTCTTCTTTCCCTTGAGCATCAATAGTTGTTGTCTATAGTTTAAGTTATTGTAACGATGTCTTTTGTGTTCTTTTGTCAAATGCTTATTTTTGTTAAGTAGTCCATTATACATCAACGCAGCTGAAAGATGATCTACAAGGGGGAAACATAGAAAGAATCTTGGACGTTGTTAAATGTTACTTCTCTCATAGTCCTTCCGAAAATGTGAGTTGTTTTGGTTTATGTGTATTTAATTATGCGTGCGAACACTCCATTCATGAATCAAGCTTTTCCTTTTATGATGTCTTTCTAACACACAAAAATGTCTTCATATTTGCAGTCTTGTGATGATGAAATTGGATCAACTACTTCTAGCATTAGAAGCCAAGCATTTTCTTTACCTTCATACTACCAGTCCATGTATGAAGAATTGAACATAATTGGTAGGTTTTGTTTTGGATGAATAAATTCTCCGTTGAAAGTATGTGTTTCAAATGATATTGATGTTAGATACAATTGTAAGCAATCATGATTATCGATACTAGGTCATATATCAATAGGATATGAGTTTCAAATTTATCAATGCATGAAACGAAGATGAATTTGATATCATGAGTTTTTTTGAACTATGTGATTTCAGATTACTAATCATCTCAAACATATTATGATGTTTCCTATGTAAGTATCAGTACACTTTTCAATATTTATGTGGAATCAAAATGAAGCACACGCATCAAAATATAACATATAAAATATATTACTTTTATTTGCATGAGTATCATCCTGTTGGGCTTCATGAGGAAGAATCTTCTCTATTGTTATGATCTCTTATTCAAAATTTGATATAGATGCTGAGTTAATTTTTTTATGTTATAGGAAAGGGTGGATATGGTCGTGTCTTTGAATGTAGACACAAACTCGATGGGATGAGGTATGCAGTGAAAAAGATTATGTTCAATGAGGATAATGAAGATCAGGTCATCCGGTGAGTTTTTCCCATTCTTTCCATGTGAAATTTTTATGTCTTGTTGTTTGGTGTTGGATTTTGTTTTAAAATGTAAAATGATTAGGGAGGTCAAGATTATGGCACAACTGCATCATCCAAACATTATACGTTACCATCAGGTAATTTGCAATTTTGTTAAGTATCTGCTATGATGACGATCATGACCTATGGCAATTATAAAATATTGATATGTAAGTGTTAGTTTTTTACCCTTAATCAGGCTTGGATTGAGGAAGGTTGTGAAATACCTAG